>NC_052344.1:12636019-12638519 GCF_016432855.1 Salvelinus namaycush
GGAGGAGGAGTAGGAGAGTAGGAGAAGAGGAGAAAAGGAGGAGAGGAGGAGAAGAGGAGAAAAGGAGGAGAGAAGAAGAGGAGAGGGAGAGAAGGAGGAGAGGAGGAGAGAAGGAGAGGAGGAGAAGAGGAGAGGAGGAGGAGGAGAGAAGGAGAGTAGGAGAGGAGGAGGAGAGAAGGAGAGGCAGGAGAAGAGTAGGAGAGGCGGTGGAGAAGAGGAGGAGGAAAGGAGAGAGGAGGAGAAGAGAGGAGGAACAGTAATCCACAGGTTTACACAGACATAGAAGTGCTGCAAAATAATGACTGAACAGCTGCTGTTGGGAATATTAAGTGAATCCTGCAGCATGCTTCACTGTAGTTCCCTCTGCAGCACTTCACAGGCCATTAACTACATTACACGCACACACAATACAAACACACATGCAGGCATAGGCTCAAAAGCACTACTATGACAACAGATATTATATGACCTCCAACAGCACAGAGAGTGACAAAGCTGTCCCCTGACTCACTTTATCTGTCCCCTGACTCACTTTATCTGTCCCCTGACTCACTTTACCTGTCCCCTGACTCACTTTACCTGTCCCCTGACTCACTTTACCTGTCCCCTGACTCACTTTACCTGTCCCCTGACTCACTTTATCTGTCCCCTGACTCACTTTACCTGTCCCCTGACTCACTTTACCTGTCCCCTGACTCACTTTACCTGTCCCCTGACTCACTTTACCTGTCCCCTGACTCACTTTATCTGTCCCCTGACTCACTTTATCTGTCCCCTGACTCACTTTACCTGTCCCCTGACTCACTTTACCTGTCCCCTGACTCACTTTACCTGTCCTCTGACTCACTTTACCTGTCCCCTGACTCACTTTACCTGTCCCCTGACTCACTTTACCTGTCCCCTGACTCACTTTATCTGTCCCCTGACTCACTATACCTGTCCCCTGACTCACTTTACCTGTCCCCTGACTCACTTTATCTGTCCCCTGACTCACTATACCTGTCCCCTGACTCACTTTATCTGTCCCCTGACTCACTTTATCTGTCCTCTGACTCACTTTACCTGTCCCCTGACTCACTTTACCTGTCCCCTGACTCACTTTACCTGTCCCCTGACTCACTTTATCTGTCCCCTGACTCACTTTATCTTTACCCTGACTCACTTTACCTGTCCCCTGACTCACTTTATCTGTCCCCTGACTTACTTTACCTGTCCCCTGACTCACTTTATCTGTCCTCTGACTCACTTTATCTGTCCCCTGACTCACTTTACCTGTCCCCTGACTCACTTTACCTGTCCCCTGACTCACTTTACCTGTCCCCTGACTCACTTTACCTGTCCCCTGACTCACTTTACCTGTCCCCTGACTCACTTTATCTTTACCCTGACTCACTTTACCTGTCACCTGACTCACTTTACCTGTCCCCTGACTCACTTTACCTGTCCCCTGACTCACTTTATCTGTCCCCTGACTCACTTTACCTGTCCCCTGACTCACTTTATCTGTCCCCTGACTCACTTTACCTGTCCCCTGACTCACTTTACCTGTCCCCTGACTCACTTTACCTGTCCCCTGACTCACTTTACCTGTCCCCTGACTCACTTTACCTGTCCCCTGACTCACTTTATCTGTCCCCTGACTCACTTTATCTGTCCTCTGACTCACTTTACCTGTCCCCTGACTCACTTTACCTGTCCCCTGACTCACTTTACCTGTCCCCTGACTCACTTTACCTGTCCCCTGACTCACTTTATCTGTCCCCTGACTCACTTTACCTGTCCCCTGACTCACTTTACCTGTCCCCTGACTCACTTTACCTGTCCCCTGACTCACTTTATCTGTCCCCTGACTCACTTTATCTGTCCTCTGACTCACTTTATCTGTCCCCTGACTCACTTTACCTGTCCCCTGACTCACTTTACCTGTCCCCTGACTCACTTTACCTGTCCCCTGACTCACTTTATCTGTCCCCTGACTCACTTTATCTGTCCCCTGACTCACTTTATCTGTCCCCTGACTCACTTTATCTGTCCTCTGACTCACTTTATCTGTCCTCTGACTCACTTTATCTGTCCCCTGACTCACTTTATCTGTCCCCTGACTCACTTTATCTGTCCTCTGACTCACTTTCTGGAAGGGGACATTAGTACTGTGTTCTGTACATGAGAGGCCAGCACAAATAGCACTTACCTAACTCATAGTATGCTTCCAAAATGGCACCCTATTTCTTTATAGTGCACAACATTTGACCAGGGCCCATGCAATATATAGGGAATAGGGTGCCACATTTGGGCCGTGGCCATATTCATATAGCCCAGTAAATCCACATGGGAACACTATACAGAATAAGGCTTTTAAGGCTCCAGTGGTGTACAGTGCATGTCTATGCTAAATCTAACTGTCTGTCTAGGTCTATTTTAAAGCTCCAGGAACTGGAATCCAAGGGGAGGCTGGGGGGAGAGGAGGCTGACAGACAGGCACTGTGGCTGGGGTAGATGG
>NC_052344.1:12643519-12668519 GCF_016432855.1 Salvelinus namaycush
GGAGGCCCAATATAACTATCAGCTTTCAACCCATAAATATTCCTCCTATATTCCTTTCTTCTTTCTATTCCCGCCCAGACTTACTATCACCCGCTCTCGTCTGACAGCGGCATGCTTCTTTTCCCCTTCTCCCATTGTTAAGCTCATTATGCGCTGCCGCAGTGGGGAATGATGTGACTTAAAATCAGTATCACCCTAGTACCATTATTCCACCTGTCAGGGATTTAATATATTCAACAGATCTTGTATGAATTCCTCTCCTCTTCCTTCCTTCTCTCTCACTCCCCCCATCCCCCCCTGCCCCCCCCCCCGCTCCTTCTCCTTCCTTCTCTCTCACTCCCCCCATCCCCCCCCCCCCGTCCCCCCCGTCCCCTCCTGCCCCCCCCCCCCTGCTCTCACTCTCTGTGTTTCCTCAACATCAGCATATTTTTAGTGCAGCGGTTCCCTGTCAAGATCACGGGCTTATGAGGGCCGACAAACGCAGCGCTGCGAGACACAAAGACAGAAGACGGGGGAGCAGAGGGAATTACATATGCATATGACCATGTTGATACTGCGTCCACAAGCATGGAAATATAGAGAGAAAAGTGAGATGGAGAAGGGGTGGGGGGAGTATAACAGGACGCAGGTACATTAGGTACATCGAGAGTGGAGTTCCAAATTTAATGACCCTTGAAGTCTGACAATAAAAACAACAACAGCATCAATCGTTTTGGCAGATCAAGATAAACCGAGAGAGAGAGGGAGGGGGAGAGAGGGAGAGGCTCTCTGCTCTCCTCAGATGTGACCAAACAGATAAAGATGAGGAGGAGAAAGGACGGTACACATATTAATAGTCTGCTTCCTCACTTCCACACTGCAGTAACTCAGTAGAAAGAGAGAGAGAGAGAGAGAGAGAAGGGGGAAGAGAGAGAGAGAAGGGGGAAGAGAGAGAGAGGG
This sequence comes from Salvelinus namaycush, assembly GCF_016432855.1. NCBI lineage: Eukaryota > Metazoa > Chordata > Actinopteri > Salmoniformes > Salmonidae > Salvelinus > Salvelinus namaycush. The sequence goes on from NC_052344.1 coordinate 12,644,459, forward strand.
GGAAGAGAGAGAGAGAAGGGGGAAGAGAGAGAGAGGGGGAAGAGAGAGAGAGAGAAGGGGGAAGAGAGAGAGAGAATGGGGAAGAGAGAGAGAGAAGGGGGAAGAGAGAGAGAGGGGGAAGAGAGAGCGAGAGGAAGAAGGTGAATGAAAGTGAAAGAGAATAAAAGAGAATAAAAGAGAGGGAGGTGAATCCAGGTTAAAAATGAGACTACAGTGGTGGTTAAAGTGGCCCTAGTTTCTCTCTCTGGGTGGTAGTGATGTGCCGGGCCCTCTTACCCTCATCTTGGAGCAGGCGTCTTGTGTTGACTCTGTTCCTCTCAGCTCCTTCACCAGCATGGAGCCCAGGTACTGTCAGAGACATAAAGGTAAACAGCGTTAACATTCACATTCCATGAAGGATCATTGAATGATTCAATGTAAGATGGAAACTTAAATGATCAAATAACTTAAACTCCCAAAAGTCTAACACTTCAATTTGGGAAAAAAACAACAATATTCTGCTGAGATGATGACATCACTTGCTGTGTGTTGCAGCTAGCCAGCCAGTCGCATAATAACACAGTGCTTTCCTAAGTGATTAAAACAACCTGGAAATCCCCAGAGGAGTGTAAACAGGGCTGGGGCGGGCTGGAAATGTGCAAAGTGGGGAGGTCAATAAGTGAGGACCTGGTTCGTGAGGACACAGACCCAATTTAATAAGGAAGGTGGTTTATGGGGACAGTAGTTACGGGGACATTTGGGCTAAAGGGATGTAATGGGTGTACGATTAACTGCTCAGTGCGTCTACTGTTGATTTGAGCGCTAAAAGCCCCAAAGAGGATTTCTTATAGGATGTTCTGACACCCAAAGTGCAAACATTGATCGTTTTATACCTAGACCCCCTGACCCTAAATCATTTACCCTTCAGGATATGCTTTTGAAAAATGTCCCGGCAAAACGATCCACATAATCTTACCCTTCGTGAAAAGATAACAAATACATTGCATTAGCTTAACGGTAACACAACCACACCCTGATTTCTCTCCTATTTTATGTGCAGTAGAATGAATGAGTCATTTCTTTATGGGAGGTAGGCTGGTGGTTGTAGTGGGGTTGTCTGGGCTGGTTACTGCTCTGTCTGGCTCTGTTGTTAACAATGCTATGTATCAAGGGAGCGTCGTCTGTTCTTGTATAGAGAACACTGTAATAACGTTACAAACCTCCAAGAAGCCCCTGTCTCTGGGAGTGTGTGTGTGTGTGTGTGTGTGTGTGTGTGTGTGTGTGTGTGTGTGTGTGTGTGTGTGTGTGTGTGTGTGTATCAATGTGCAAACATACAGTAGTGTCATCTGATGCTGAAAACGTTACAGAGAACATAGTAATAACATTACAGAGTGAAAGCGCTACAGGGCTTTGGGGAATCAGTATTGACCGATTCTACAGTTAAGATTATGTGTGTTATTCTAGCAATGTAAGGATGACGTAACATCTTAAGAGGACACAATGTGATAACGTTGGAGCAACATCTTAGCAACATTTCCCTTTAAGAGTACAACAACAGTGCATTCATTATGGGAGTGCTTTTTCTTTTTTCTCATGTGTTAAAATCACATTCAACAACCATCACGCTGTAGAAATGGACAATGTAATCATGCTCGACATTAATCCCAAAAGCGCTGAAATAACGTTAGGACATTGTCTGGTGTAATAAAGAAGGTATGTAATATATGCAGTGATGACATTTGGCAGTCTAAGAATGTTAATAAAGAAAAGCATAATGACATTGGAGCTGGTCTATAATAAAGAAAGCATAATGACATTAGAGCTGGTCTATAATAAAGAAAGCATAATGACATCTTAGCTGGTCTATAATAAAGAAAGCATAATGACATTAGAGCTGGTCTATAATAAAGAAAGCATAATGACAGAGCTGGTCTATAATAAAGAAAGCATAATGACATTAGAGCTGGTCTATAATAAAGAAAGCATAATGACATTAGAGCTGGTCTATAATAAAGAAAGCATAATGACATTAGAGCTGGTCTATAATAAAGAAAGCATAATGACATCTTAGCTGGTCTATAATAAAGAAAGCATAATGACATTAGAGCTGGTCTATAATAAAGAAAGCATAATGACATTAGAGCTGGTCTATAATAAAGAAAGCATAATGACAGAGCTGGTCTATAATAAAGAAAGCATAATGACATTAGAGCTGGTCTATAATAAAGAAAGCATAATGACATTAGAGCTGGTCTATAATAAAGAAAGCATAATGACATTAGAGCTGGTCTATAATAAAGAAAGCATAATGACATTAGAGCTGGTCTATAATAAAGAAAGCATAATGACATAGAGCTGGTCTATAATAAGAAAGCATAATGACATTAGAGCTTGGTCTATAATAAAGAAAGCATAATGACATTAGAGCTGGTCTATAATAAAGAAAGCATAATGACATTAGAGCTGGTCTATAATAAAGAAAGCATAATGACATTAGAGCTGGTCTATAATAAAGAAAGCATAATGACATTAGAGCTGGTCTATAATAAAGAAAGCATAATGACATCTTAGCTGTCTATAATAAAGAAAGCATAATGACATTAGAGCTGGTCTATAATAAAGAAAGCATAATGACATTAGAGCTGGTCCTATAATAAAGAAAGCATAATGACATAGCTGGTCTATAATAAAGAAAGCATAATGACAATTAGAGCTGGTCTATAATAAAGAAAGCATAATGACATTAGAGCTTGGTCTATAATAAAGAAAGCATAATGACATTAGAGCTGGTCTATAATAAAGAAAGCATAATGACATTATGAGCTGGTCTAATAAAGATAGCCAGAGCTGGTCTATAATAAAGAAAGCATAATGACATTAGAGCTGGTCTATAATAAAGAAAGCATAATGACATTAGAGCTGGTCTATAATAAAGAAAGCATAATGACATTAGAGCTGGTCTATAATAAAGAAAGCATAATGACATTAGAGCTGGTCTATAATAAAGAAAGCATAATGACATTAGAGCTGGTCTATAATAAAGAAAGCATAATGACAGAGCTGGTCTATAATAAAGAAAGCATAATGACATTAGAGCTGGTCTATAATAAAGAAAGCATAATGACATTAGAGCTGGTCTATAATAAAGAAAGCATAATGACAGAGCTGGTCTATAATAAAGAAAGCATAATGACATTAGAGCTGGTCTATAATAAAGAAAGCATAATGACATTAGAGCTGGTCTATAATAAAGAAAGCATAATGACAGAGCTGGTCTATAATAAAGAAAGCATAATGACAGAGCTGGTCTATAATAAAGAAAGCATAATGACATTAGAGCTGGTCTATAATAAAGAAAGCATAATGACATTTAGAGCTGGTCTATAATAAAGAAAGCATAATGACTAGAGCTGGTCTATAATAAAGAAAGCATATGACATTAGAGCTGGTCTATAATAAAGAAAGCATAATGACAGAGCTGGTCTAATAAAGAAAAGCATAATGACATTAGAGCTGGTCTATAATAAAGAAAGCTATAATGACATCAGAGACTGGTCTATAATAAAGAAGCATAATGACATTTAGAGCTGGTCTATATATAAAGAAAGCATAATAGGACAGAGCTGGTCTATAATAAAGAAAGCATAATTGACATTAGAGAGCTGGTCTATATAAAGAAAGCATAATGACATAGAGCTGGTCTATAATAAAGAAAGCATAATGACATTAGAGCTGGTCTATAATAAAGAAAGCATAATGACATTAGAGCTGGTCTATAATAAGAAAGCATAATGACAAGAGCTTGGTCTATAATAAAGAAAGCATAATGACATTAGAGCTGGTCTATAATAAAGAAAGCATAATGACATTAGAGCTGGTCTTATAATAAAGAAGCATAATGACATTAGAGCTGGTCTATAATAAAGAAAGCATAATGACATTAGAGCTGGTCTATAATAAAGAAAGCATATGACATTAGAGCTGGTCTATAATAAAGAAAGCATAAGACAGAGCTGGTAATATAAGAAAGATAATGCATGAGACTGGTCTATAATAAAGAAAGCATAATGACCATTAGAGCTGGTCTATAATAAGAAAGCATAATGACATTAGAGCTGGTCTATATAAAGAAAGCATAATGACATTAGAGCTGGTCTATAATAAAGAAAGCATATGACAGAGACTGGTCTATAATAAAGAAAGCATAATGACATTAGAGCTGGTCTATAATAAAGAAAGCATAATGACTAGAGCTGGTCTATAATAAAGAAAGCATAATGACATTAGAGCTGGTCTATAATAAAGAAAGCATAATGACATTAGAGCTGGTCTATAATAAAGAAAGCATAATGACATTAGAGCTGGTCTATAATAAAGAAAGCATAATGACATTAGAGCTGGTCTATAATAAAGAAAGCATAATGACAGAGCTGGTCTATAATAAAGAAAGCATAATGACATTAGAGCTGGTCTATAATAAAGAAAGCATAATGACAGAGCTGGTCTATAATAAAGAAAGCATAATGACATTAGAGCTGGTCTATAATAAAGAAAGCATAATGACAAGAGCTGGTCAATTATAAAGAATAAGCATATAAGTGACATTAGAGCTGGTCTATAAATAAGAGAAGCATAATGACATTAGAGCTGGTCTATAATAAAGTAAAAGCATAATGACATTAAGAGCTGGTCTATAATAAAGAAAGCATAATGACATCTAGAGCTGGTCTATAATAAAGAAAGCATAATGACATTGAGCTGGTCTATAATAAAGAATAAAGAAAGCATGATGACATTAGAGCTGGTCTATAATAAAGAAAAAGCATAATATGACATTAGACTGGTCTATAATAAGAAAGCATAAGCGATCAGAGCTGGTCTATAATAAAGAAGACATAATGACATAGAGCTGGTCTATAATAAAGAAAGCATAATGACATTAGAGCTGGTTATAATAAAGAAAGCATAATGACATTAGAGCTGGTCTATAATAAAGAAAGCATAATGACAGAGCTGGTCTATAATAAAGAAAGCATAAGGACATCAGAGCTGGTCTATAATAAAGAAAGCATAATGACATTAGAGTGTCTATGTCTATATAAAGAAAAGCATAATGACATTAGAGCTGGTCTATAATAAAGAAAGCATAATGACAGAGCTGGTCTATAATAAAGAAAGCATAATGACATTAGAGCTGGCTATAATAAAGAAAGCATAATGACATAGAGCTGGTCTATAATAAAGAAAGCATAATGACATTAGAGCTGTCATAAATAAAGAAAGCATAATGACAAGAGCTGGTCTATAATAAAGAAAGCATAATGACATTAGAGTGGTCTATAATAAAGAAAGCATAATGACATTAGAGCTGGTCTATAATAAAGAAAGCATAAGACATTAGAGCTGGTCTTATATATAAGAGAAAGCATAATGACATTAGAGCTGGTCTATAATAAAGAAGCATAATGACATTAGGCTGGTCTATAATAAAGAAAGCATAATGACATTAGAGCTGGTCTAAATAAAGAAAGCATAATGGACAGAGCTGGTCATATATAAAGGATTGATATAAAAAACAAAGTTTTTGGATTATGAAGACAAGTTGTATGACTGTATAGAGAATGTCTCTGGTTGAATGATAGATCACTGTGTAGTAATGAGAATTCAGTGATGATGCAGACGTCAGGCCCCTTAGAGGACAGTCGGTCCTTACGCTGACTAACATCCTCATAGCTCCTCATGCTACATCTCCTTCCTCGTCACTTAGAGCGTCTGCTAATAACAACGATGCTTTACATCCTCAACTCTGTACATAATCAACTCTTCCTCATGTCACAATGCTTACATCCTCAACTCTCCCTCTGTGACAGCATCTTACACTGCATTACATCCTCAACTCTATCCTCTTCTCTGTCACTGCTTAACATCATCAACTCGATCTCTTTCCTCATCGAACTTAATTACATCTCAACTCTATCCTCTTCACTCTGTACATGGCTTACATCCTCAACTCTATCCTCTTCCTCTGTAGCAATGCTTGACATCATCAAACTCATATCCTCTTATTCTCAGTGCTTAATCTCTCACGAGTCTTTTAAATGTCTGTCCTTCCTTTAGTACACCTGTATCCAGTTTCACTTTTTCCCTCCATACATGCCTGCCTCACTCATCACCTCCATTCTCCTATACCCTCCCTTCTTTAAAACACTTTATATGCCATCGCTTATAACTCGATCACTCTATTCATCCCTCGCTTAAGTGTCTCTCCCCTTCTCGTCCCTACCCGTCTATTCTTTCTCTCTCAGATTCTCTCTATCTACTTCGTGGGGCCATGTGGAGCTTCAGTCCTGGGAGAAGTGGTTGCTTGGCAGATTATTCATTTATTTAACTTAGTACTTCTGTGCTTCACCCTTCTCAACCCCCTCCTTTCCCCTCACTCTCAAGCCATCCCTCCTTTCTCTCACGTCTCTCAACCCACACTACCGTCCCCCACTTCCTCACCCAACTACATTTCCTCACTCTCTCAACCATCTCACTTTTCATTATCCCTCCCTCTCTCAACCCACACTACATCGTATCTCCTCACTCTCTCAACACCCACACTTACTTTCCCCTCACTCTCTCAACCATCATTCCTTCATCCCTCCCTCTCTCAACCCACCAAACTCACCTTTATCCCTCACTCTCTCAACCCCACACTACCTTATCCCTCATTTCTCTCAATCCACACTTCTTATCCCTCATTCTCTCAAAACCCACACTTCCTTATCCTCTAAATCTCTCAACCCACCACTACCTTTTACCTCATATCTCTATCAACAAACTACCTCATCGCTACTCACATCTAAAACTGTTTCTCTCTGCTCTTTTCTCTCTAATACCTTAGCCCCCTCTGCCCACACATCTCCACAACAGCACCTCTGAGCCAATCGCTATGCACAACTGTGCAAGAGTCAATCACAATTCAACACGGCTGGCCCCGAGAGCCAATGGGAGCCTCCAGACTCCAATGGGAGCCAATCATTCTTCCGGTGATTCATCAGCTGAAATGGGTAGTAATCAGTGTTACATGGTTGCTGGGGCTAAGCCAATCAAATGTACATGTGCAGTATCCTTGGTAACATGGTTGGTTTTATGTAACGGGAGGCTAAAATTACTGCAGCAGCGTGAATAGCCTGGTGCAGTATTGACGAAGGGTAAAACATGGTTTATCCCTGAATACCTCCAGTGTGTCGGTTAGGTAACACAAGTGCAGGGTACTTTAAGTCAGAGGGCATAACATATGTCAGAGTAGATAGTGGGGGTGTGGAGAGCTGTCAAAGAGTATTATGGAGTGTCAGTGTGTGTGTGTGTGGGGGGGGGGGGGTCCCTGAAAGTGTGTGTCTTGGACCCCTTGGCAGACAGGGCATCTCTCCCACATTACTGTAGAACAGTACTATTCAAACCCTTTCAGCAGAGACCTCATTCTTTCCACCAGAATTTCTGGTGAATTTTCTTCCCAATAATTTCTCGAAACCCCACCCTAACCCAAATACGACACAAATAACCTTTATTATAGTTTCTTCTCTTATCAAAATACATTTACTCAATACAATTGTATTTGTTTGTATTATCCTTCTGAAAAACGTATATTGTCCCATACAATAATCTGTACTCTAAATGTTTTGTTTTTATTGACCCCACTGATGTTTCCATAGCGGGGTCGCGACCCCGACTTTGAATACCACTGCTGTAGAATATGATACGATGCTAATGTAGCGTTTTGCATGCATACACATTCACAAGCATATTATACATGCATGAAAAGCATACTAACACACACACACACACACACACACACACACACACACACACACACACAACACACACACACACACACACACAACACACACACCACACACACACACACACACACACACACACACCACACACACACAACAACACACAGTATAGCGTAGGGACGGGACTACCACGTACAGCTTCATAGTCACACGACTGGAAGATGAGTTTCTAGGGTGGTGTTGCCAGTACTGCACGGAGTGGACGAGGTGGCCTCGTGGGAGGACGCAACGTGATTGGCTCGCACCCTTGCCTTGCTGTAATGACAGCCAATGGCAAGACAGACACAGGCCACGGATGAGGAATCACAGACGATTTACAAGGAAAAGGATTGGGCACAAACTTAAGTCAAGCATATTCTGAGCTGACATATCTAGTCTGTCAGATATGTGCTGCTGTTTGCTCCTAACCACAATGCACTTCTATGATGTAACAGGTTCTATCCAGACTGACTGAACATGAAAAGCTTAACAACAACGCTTCAGCAACATTTCAAAAACATTTTGAGTCCCTCACTGTGTTTCTATGGACCCTCCTCTCCTAATGCTAAGTGCGTTTTAACAGTCTTAGAGGGGTCATATTTAAATGGATTTTGATACTGTTTAATTCCCCTAGCTAGTGCTATAATGCTCACACCTCCCCTAGCACTGTGTGGAAAATCCCCTGTCCTTCTTTCTTTCATCCTTTTCAACAGAAACAGGAAATGGATATATATTTAGCTACAGTACTTTTCCCTTAGCCAATATGTTCTAAATAAAATGTAAATGATCATGAGTAAATGGACTTGTAATATCAACAAATATAATGTACATTTATATCACGTACATTGACAGTTGACTGTTTGACTGTTCGTCACGTACATTGACAACAGTATTTGATGCACACTAGCATCACAGACAACTTACAGTATCATTTCTTGCAGAAGGTCTTTCTCCAACATCATGAGACTGATAAATAAATAGAAATAAGATCCAGGATCAGGAAACAAGAAGTTGGTTGATAACATAGAGTTGGATAGAGGGTGCACTTGCCACAAAGCCTTTTTTACTATGGTCAGCGCCATTGAGGACTTTCATCAATGGAGATAGCCCTCAATGGCACTGCCCATGCTGTCATAGAAACCATTATGGCAAATATGCAAAGACGTGGCCTCTATCCAACTCTACGGTTTATAATAATCAAGCAGACGATAATCACACAGGCAATGTTTACAACAAGGCTGGAGTGTGAGGAAATCCTCCCGTCACAGTTTCATAATCAAAGTCCCATGACAGGTGCTGATACACTACTATACGGGAGTGCTTGTTTGTTTGTGTCACATCCATCTGCGTCTTAATGAGATACTCTGGAGGTGAGGTAATCAGGGATAATGACATCGGGGTAAATAGCTGCAGGGTGAGCCCTAGAGGATCAGAACAGGTAATCTACTCCAGGACACTGGGCTAATCTAACTGATCTAAATGACAGAGGTAGATAGAGAGGGGGGGGGGGGGGGGTGGGGGCAGAGAGAGAGAGGAGGGGGGGAGAGGGAGAGAAAGAGAGATGGGGAGAGACAAAGATAGACACAATTGGCAAAACACAATTCTATAAAGATCAGAAAGAGCACAGAGAAAGAGAGAGAGCCTCATTATCCCTGTAATGGGGCCCAGGGCATGATCTCTGACTGCCTCAGTAGCAATGGGGGGAGTAGGGCATGATCTCTGACTGCCTCAGTAGCAATGGGGAGGGAGCAGAGCATGATCTCTGACTGCCTCAGTAGCAATGGGGAGGGAGCAGAGCATGATCTCTGACTGCCTCAGTAGCAATGGGGAGGGAGCAGAGCATGATCTCTGACTGCCTCAGTAGCAATGGGGAGGGAGCAGAGCATGATCTCTGACTGCCTCAGTAGCAATGGGGAGAGAGCAGAGCATGATCTCTGACTGCCTCAGTAGCAATGGGGAGGGAGCAGAGCATGATCTCTGACTGCCTCAGTGGCAATGGGCGGAGAGGCAATGTGGAGGGAAAAGGGGGAGAAAGGGAGAGATGAGGAAGGAAAGAGTGGAAAGTAAAACAGAAAGAGAGAGTATGTGAGAGTGAGAGGATTAGCGAAGTCTCCATAATGATTCCCTCTACACGACCTTGCTGACTCACTGCACTCACCTGAGTGCTGCTCTAAAGAGGCAAATGTTGTGAGTCGTGACACAAACGCACTTCAAAGAGTCAGTCGTGTAGAAACATAAGTGTGTGTCTGGTGCGACAAGCTCTGTGAATCACACACACTCTCACACACACTCCAGATGGACCCTAATCGGGGTAGATCAAAGGAACGCTTAAGAGAAGCTGCTCTCCCAGATGCCTCTGACTCCCCGACCGTGCTTTCATAGGTTGGTGGAGAGGTTCAATAGGAGGATCATGGACTTTGGTAGAGAGGTTACCATACTGTACCATGCATGCTAATATTCAGTACATTCGGAAAGTATTCAGACCCCTTGACTTTCCACATTTTGTTAAGTTACAGCCTTATTCAAAAATTATTATTATATGTTTTTTAATTAATCTACACACAATACCCCATAATGACAAAGCAAAAACAGGTTTTTAGAAATGTTTGCACATGTATTAAAAACAAAAACTGAAATATCACATTTACATAAATATTCAGACCCCTTACTCAGTACTTTGTTGAAGCAACTTTGGCAGCGATTACAGCCTCGAGTCTTCTTGGGTATGACACTACAAGCTTGGCACACCTGTATTTGGGGAGTTTCTCTCATTCTTCTCTGCAGATCCTCTCAAGCTCTGTCATGTTGGATGGGGAGCGACGCTACACAGCTATTTTCAGGTCTCTCCAGAGATGTTCGATCGGGTTCAAGTCCGGGCTCTGGCTATGCCAATCAAGGACATTCAGAGACTTGTCCCAAAGCCACTCCTGCGTTGTCTTGGCTGTGTGCTTAGGGTCGTTGCCCTGTCAGAAGGTGAACCTTCACCCCAGTCTGAGGACCTGAGCGCTCTAGTGCAGGTTTTCATCAAGGATCTCTCTGTACTTTGCTCCGTTCATCTTTGGCTCGATCCTGACTAGCCTCCCAGTCCCTGCCGCTGAAAAACATCCACACAGCATGATGCTGCCATCACCATGCTCCACCGTAGGGATGGTGCCAGGTTTCCTCCAGACGTGACACTTGGCATTCAGGCCAAAGAGTTCAATCTTGGTTTCAGACCAGAGAAGCTTGTTTCTCATGGTCTGAGAGTCTTTAGGTGCCTTTTGGCAAACTCCAAGTGGGCTGTCATGTGCCTTTTACTGAGGAGTGGCTTCCATCTGGCCACTTTATCATAAAGACCTAATTGGTAGAGTGCTACAGAGATGGTTGTCCTTCTGGAAGGTTCTCCCATCTTCACAGAGGAACTCTGGAGCTCAGTCAGAGTGACCATCGTGTTCTTGGTCACCTCCCTGACTAAGGCCCTTCTCTCCTGATTGCTCAGTTTGGCCGGGCAGCCAGCTCTAGGAAGAGTCTTGGTGGTTCCAAACTTTTTTCCATTTAAGAATGATGGAGGCCACTGTGTTGTTGTGGATCTTCAATGCTTCAGAATTTTTTTACTACCCTTCCCCAGATCTGTGCCTCGACACAATCCTGTTTCGGAGCTCTACAGTCAATTCCTTCGACCTCATGGCTTGGTCTTAGTTCTGACATGCACTGTGGGACCTTATATAGACAGATGTGTGCCTTTCCAAATCATGTCCAATCAACTTAATTTACCACAGGTGGACTCCAATCAAGTTGTAGAAACATTTCAAGGATGATCAATGGAAACAGGATGCACCGGGGCTCAACTTCGAGTCTCATAGCAAAGGGTCTGAATACTTATGTAAATAAGGTATTTCTGTTTTTTATTTTTTATAAATGATCAAACATTTCTAAAAACCTGTTTTCGCTTTGTCATTATGGGGTATTGTGTGTAAAGTGTTGAGGAAAATTTGTTATTTAATACATTTTAGAATGAGGCTGTAACATAACAAAATGTGGGAAAAGCGAAGGGGTCTGAATACTTTCAGAATGCACTGTATATAAGTTAAATAGCATGCTAATACAGGTTGATAGAGCAGTTATGGTACCGTATAGGGCAGGATTCCCCAAAAGGCAGTCCGAGAGCCAAATATACAGTCGTGGGCAAAAGTTTTGAGAATGACAAATATAAATTTTCACAAAGTCTGGTGCCTCAGTTTGTATGATGGCAATTTGCATATACTCCAGAATGTTATGAAGAGTGATCAGATGAATTGCAATTAATTGCAAAGTTCCTCTTTGCCATGCAAATGAACTGAATCCCCAAAAAACATTTCCACTGCATTTCAGCCCTGCCACAAAAGGACCAGCTGACATCATGTCAGTGATTCTCCCGTTAACACAGGTGTGAGTGTTGACGAGGACAAGGCTGGAGATAACTTTGTCATGCTGATTGAGTTCGAATAACAGACTGGAAGCTTCAAAAGGAGGGTGGTGCTTGGAATCATTGTTCTTCCTCTGTCAACCATGGTTACCTGCAAGGAAACGCGTGCCGTCATCATTGCTTTTCACAAAAAGGGCTTCACAGGCAAGGATATTGCTGCCAGTAAGACTGCACCTAAATCAACCATTTATCAGATCATTAAGAACTTCAAGGAGAGCAGTTCAATTGTTTGAAGAAGACTTCAGGGCGCCCAAGAAAGTCCAGCAAGCGCCAGGACCGTCTCCGGAAGTTGATTCAGCTGCGGGATCGGGGCACCACCAGTACAGAGCTTGCTCAGGAATGGCAGCAGGCAGGTGTGAGTGCATCTGCACGCACAGTGAGGCGAAGACGTTTGGAGGATGGCCTGGTGTCAAGAAGGGCAGCAAAGAAGCCACTTCTCTCCAGGAAAAACATCAGGGACAGACTGATATTCTGCAAAAGGTACAGGGATTGGACTGCTGAGGACTGGGTCATTTTCTATGATGAATCCCCTTTCCGATTGTTTGGGGCATCCGGAAAAAAGCTTGTCCGGAGAAGACAAGGTGAGCGCTACCATCAGTCCTGTGTCATGCCAACAGTAAAGCATCCTGAGACCATTCATGTGTGGGGTTGCTTCTCAGCCAAGGGAGTGGGCTCACAATTTTGCCTAAGAACACAGCCATGAATAAAGAATGGTACCAACACATCCTCCGAGAGCAACTTCTCCCAACCATCCAGGAACAGTTTGGTGACGAACAATGCCTTTTCCAGCATGATGGAGCACCTTGCCATACGGCAAAAGTGATAACTAAGTGGCTCGGGGAACAAAACATTGATACTTTGGGTCCATGGCTAGGAAACTCCCCAGACCTTAATCCCATTGAGAACTTGTGGTCAATCCTCAAGAGGCAGGAGGACAAACAAAACCCCACAAATTCTGACACACTCCAAGCATTGATTATACAAGAATGGGCTGCCATCAGTCAGGATGTGGCCCAGAAGTTAATTGACAGCATGCCAGGGCGGGATTGCAGAGGTCTTGAAAAAGAAGGGTCAACACTGCAAATATTGACTCTTTGCATCAACTTCATGTAATTGTCAATAAAAGCCTTTGACACTTATGAAATGCTTGTAATTATACTTCAGTATTTCATAGTAACATCTAACAAAAATATCTAAAGACACTGAGGCAGCAGACTTTGTGAAAATGTATATTTGTGTCATTCTCAAACCTTTTGGCCACGACTGTATATATATGTATTTTTTTTTTTAAATAATTGTTGTTGGACATAGCTCAAAGTGATTTTCATTTGTTCCCAAGTACAGTAGTTTCCACGTATAAATACATTCATATGTGATCTTATCCCAAAGTAATCAAGGTTTGAAATGATTCTATTTTTATCTAATACATTATCTGTTTGGGATTCTTGCGGTCAATTTGCAGTGTACAAATGATTTCTAACAGCGTTCTGCCCACCGCCCATCCGAGAGGATGAATGATATGTCATATTATATTAATCATCACGCTTTCGTAGTGTGGTAGAGAGGTCAAATAGGGACACACAGGAAAATAATTGTGAGAGGCTGCTGTCTATTCCTCTCTCTTTCTTCCCTTCCCTTCCCTTCCCTTCCCTTCCCTTCCCTCCCTCCCTCCCTCCCTCCCTCCCTCCCTCCCTCCTCTCCTTCCCTCCCTTCTCTCCTTCCCTCCCTTCCTCCCCCTCTCACCATGCTGACTTGGGCCATCTGCCGCTCCAGTTTGGAGCGAGGCATCTCCTCTAAGTAGTTGTCGTTGGAGCGCTGGCGGCGCCGTGCGTCCGCCTGCATGATGAGGTGCTGCACGTCCAACGAGCCCCCCGGGATGCCCGCCGTGGTGTACGCAGCCTGGCCCGGAAGGATCTGGGGAGGGGTGTTGCAGCCACCGGGCTCCTGGGAGGATGGATGGACAGAGGGGAGGGGTTATTAAATGGTGGTGAAGTGTGCCATGTGATGCTTTTGAGGCTCCATGATAGGCTGTATCTAGAAAAGGAGAGGTCAAATGTCAAGACTGCCACTACTGGCTATTCCCAATGTGGACATGCCTCAAGGGGGGGCGCAAATTAGGGCAAGACAATAATGGTATAATGATTCCACTACATAGTGACTGCCTTGCTTACCTCTTATATCATTATTTTCACTAGCATACCTCTTAAAATGAAGCTGCTGAGTGTTGAGCATGCATTCTAAATGGTTTCTAGTGGTATGCTTTTGGAACGTGGCAATATGCTATGCTGAATAAACCTTCAGCCTCCTCTCTGTTTGCTAGCCTGGCTCTGGACGTGGACATCAGACTAGATTTGCAGTAGAGACACAGCCCAGCCCCTCTGTCTGGACCGATTTGTTAAATGGAATGAAAGCAGGCGTCTGGGCCTTGAGAGGCTGCAGAGGAGCAGCCACATCCTGGCTGCCGGATCAAATTGAGTCCCAGAAGGTGAAGCATTTCCCGGGCCTTTGTAAGTTGAACATTAGACCCATACGCACTGGGGAATGGAATCCAGCATCTTGTAATTAGTATCCAGGACCGGCAGGGAGAGGGGAAACTGCGGTGCTATTGTGGTCCTGGCGGCATCTATTTTGTGTCTGCCGGGAGACTTGTGAAGGCTAACAACAGCAGTGGAGATATTTCCCCTAAGCTCACTGAATCTCTGTCTGCAGTCTCTAGGACTACTACCATCTGGGAGGGAAGAGAGAGAAGAGACACACACACACACAAACACATGCACGTACGTACACATGCACTGCACACACACTGCACACACTGACCCGTAGGGAGATGGCCCGTGGGGGTTTCTGTGGAGGGTCTTGGTGAAGCCTGTCTCCCAGCGAGGCCAGAATTCTCTTCCTGTGTCCTATCAGACTGACCTTCAACACCTGGGGAGGAAGAGAGACACAGGTCAACAACCTATCAACACAACTGTTAGAACACAATTATCAACATGTATTTAACATGGAATCAACGTGAACTAAGCATGTAATAAGCCCCCACTGAAGTAAAACCCAGTTATGAGAGTGTTGGATTCAAATCCTACCTCTACTGGTAGTGAGGCACTCTGGAATAATACAAAGACCACGGTAATAAACTGACAACATCACATTTATAACAATGGTGATGGTGCCATCAGATGTGACTGCCTGAGGTAAAAACAGATGTTGTAATCAGAGGAGGCTGGTGGGAGGAGCTATAGGAGGACAGGCTCATCATAATGGCTGGAATGGAATAAATGGAATGGGGTCAAACATGTGGTTTCTATACATTTGATGTGTTTGATACTGTTCCATTGATTCCATTCCAGCCATTACAATGAGCCCGTCCTCCTATAGCTCCTCCCACCAGCCTCCTCTGGTTGTAATAAGCAAAAAACATATGAGTGTTTCTATTAAACATTAATATATAAAAATAACCGGTCTTTCAAAGAAGGCACAATGAGTCATAATGGTAAAAACACAGAGCAGACCATATGTAACATCATTACTAGAATTATTATCACATAAAGGCACCAGCCTGGTTCACCGTTACAAGGTAATTAGGTTTGCAGTGAAACACACACACACACTTTTTAGTTTGGTTTGTCCTCCCTGGCACATTCTGCATGGGGTTTAAAGGGCTGCCAAAAGACTGGTTCCAACACCCTAGATTTGTGTGTGTGTGTGTGGCTCATACGATGTCTTGGCAGTAAGCTCTTCTCCCAAAAGGCAGTGGATGTAAGTGTGCGTGTGTGAGATGTGCATCAATGAAGGATGTGTGTGTGGATAAGAGGACAGAGGAGGGAGGATGTAGGTGTGTTCCAGCTAGAGAGTTGGTAATTATAGTGAGTCTGAGGCCTAGCCGTGAGCCTAATGACTCTCCCTACGCTACCTCCATTACCACACACACAGACACAGACACACAGACACACACACACACACACACACACACACACACACACACACACACACACACACACACACACACACACACACACACACACACACACACACACACACACACACACACATTATTGATTCCTTCCTCTCCGGCCCTCACTCACCAATTACTGGCCCGCATCTGTTACCACACACACTTAAGAGCAACCAAAAGAGAAATCTAAATCCAGAAACAAGTAGAACATGTATTTTCCTATACAGGAAACCCAGATTGCGGCTTTGATTTAATAGATACTATATCGTAAAATGATGGCCACCGGGTCACATGAAAATCACCATATTTAAATGTTAACGCCACACTATAAAATAATCAATGGGCTTCTTGAAATAGAGGAGTGTTTGGCTAAACAAACAGGCTCTAAACATTCAGGCAATTCAAAAATTATGTGAACGGTTTGATCATCGTCTAACACTGTTCTCTCTTCCAGAAAAAAATGATTCTAATCGCCAAAATGACCATGATCAAAGACGGGCGTTAATATGTCATTCTGGGTGTTGATGGTTGGAGGTTTCATTGGATTTCATTCATTTTGTGAGGCTATCGCTCTCTCTCTCTCTGTCTGTTACACAAACACACGTAAGCAGATCCAATTATTAGCCAGATCCATTCTCCCTCTTTCTCCTCACCTCACACACATCTTGTTCTTTGTTTGACCAAAACCTATGCTATTTAGATCCTGGGGGAGTACATTACAATGTTAACTCTGAATGGACGAGGACTGAAATATAACCTGGCCAGTTACTGTTAGCTCTCTCTCTACCCCCGTCTACAGTATGTGTGTTCTCTCTACAGTATGTGTGTGTTCTCTCTACAGTATGTGTGTGTTCTCTCTACAGTATGTACAGTATGTGTGTGTTCTCTCTACAGTATGTGTGTGTTCTCTCTACAGTATGTGTGTGTTCTCTCTACAGTATGTGTGTGTTCTCTCTACAGTACGTGTGTGTTCTCTCTACAGTACGTGTGTGTTCTCTCTACAGTACGTGTGTGTTCTCTCTACAGTATGTGTGTGTTCTCTCTACAGTACGTATGTGTTCTCTCTACAGTATGTGTGTGTTCTCTCTACAGTATGTGTGTGTTCTCTCTACAGTATGTGTGTGTTCTCTCTACAGTATGTGTGTGTTCTCTCTACAGTATGTGTGTGTTCTCTCTACAGTACGTGTGTGTTCTCTCTACAGTACGTGTGTGTTCTCTCTACAGTATGTGTGTGTTCTCTCTACAGTACGTGTGTGTTCTCTCTACAGTACGTGTGTATTCTCTCTACAGTACGTGTGTGTTCTCTCTACAGTATGTGTGTTCTCTCTACAGTATGTGTGTTCTCTCTACAGTATGTGTGTGTTCTCTCTACAGTACGTGTGTTCTCTCTACAGTACGTGTGTTCTCTCTACAGTACGTGTGTTCTCTCTACAGTATGTGTGTGTTCTCTCTACAGTATGTGTGTGTTCTCTCTACAGTATGTGTGTGTTCTCTCTACAGTACGTGTGTGTTCTCTCTACAGTACGTGTGTGTTCTCTCTACAGTACGTGTGTGTTCTCTCTACAGTACGTGTGTGTTCTCTCTACAGTATGTGTGTGTTCTCTCTACAGTACGTATGTGTTCTCTCTACAGTATGTGTGTGTTCTCTCTACAGTATGTGTGTGTTCTCTCTACAGTACGTATGTGTTCTCTCTACAGTACGTATGTGTTCTCTCTACAGTATGTGTGTGTTCTCTCTACAGTATGTGTGTTCTCTCTACAGTATGTGTGTTCTCTCTACAGTATGTGTTCTCTCTACAGTATGTGTGTGTTCTCTCTACAGTATGTGTGTGTTCTCTCTACAGTATGTACAGTATGTGTTCTCTCTACAGTATGTGTTCTCTCTACAGTGTGTACAGTACGTGTTCTCTCTACAGTATGTGTTCTCTACAGTATGTGTTCTCTCTACAGTATGTGTTCTCTCTACAGTATGTGTGTGTTCTCTCTTCAGTATGTGTGTGTTCTCTCTACAGTATGTGTGTTCTCTCTACAGTACGTGTGTGTTCTCTCTACATTATGTGTGTTCTCTCTACAGTATGTGTGTGTTCTCTCTACAGTATGTATGTGTTCTCTCTACAGTATGTGTGTGTTCTCTCTACAGTATGTGTTCTCTACAGTATGTGTGTGTTCTCTCTACAGTATGTGTTCTCTACAGTATGTGTGTGTTCTCTCTACAGTATGTACAGTATGTGTTCTCTCTACAGTATGTGTTCTCTACAGTATGTGTTCTCTCTACAGTATGTGTTCTCTCTACAGTATGTGTGTGTTCTCTCTTCAGTATGTGTGTGTTCTCTCTACAGTATGTGTGTTCTCTCTACAGTACGTGTGTGTTCTCTCTACATTATGTGTGTTCTCTCTACAGTATGTGTGTGTTCTCTCTACAGTATGTATGTGTTCTCTCTACAGTATGTGTGTGTTCTCTCTACAGTATGTACAGTATGTGTTCTCTCTACAGTACGTGTTCTCTACAGTACGTGTTCTCTCTACAGTATGTGTTCTCTACAGTACGTGTTCTCTCTACAGTATGTGTTCTCTACAGTACGTGTTCTCTCTACAGTATGTGTTCTCTACAGTACGTGTTCTCTCTACAGTATGTGTTCTCTACAGTACGTGTTCTCTCTACAGTATGTGTTCTCTACAGTACGTGTTCTCTCTACAGTATGTGTGTGTTCTCTCTACAGTATGTACAGTATGTGTTCTCTCTACAGTATGTGTGTGTTCTCTCTACAGTATGTACAGTACGTGTTCTCTCTACAGTATGTGTTCTCTACAGTACGTGTTCTCTCTACAGTACGTGTTCTCTACAGTACGTGTTCTCTCTACAGTATGTGTTCTCTACAGTACGTGTTCTCTCTACAGTATGTGTTCTCTACAGTACGTGTTCTCTCTACAGTATGTGTTCTCTACAGTACGTGTTCTCTCTACAGTATGTGTTCTCTACAGTACGTGTTCTCTCTACAGTATGTGTTCTCTACAGTACGTGTTCTCTCTACAGTATGTACAGTATGTGTTCTCTCTACAGTATGTGTTCTCTACAGTGTGTTCTCTCTACAGTATGTGTTCTCTCTACAGTATGTACAGTATGTGTTCTCTCTACAGTATGTGTTCTCTACAGTGTGTTCTCTCTACAGTATGTGTTCTCTACAGTACGTGTTCTCTCTACAGTATGTACAGTATGTGTTCTCTCTACAGTATGTGTTCTCTACAGTGTGTTCTCTCTACAGTATGTGTTCTCTACAGTGTGTTCTCTCTACAGTATGTGTGTGTTCTCTCTACAGTATGTACAGTATGTGTTCTCTCTACAGTATGTATTCTCTCTACAGTATGTACAGTATGTGTTCTCTCTACAGTATGTGTTCTCTCTACAGTATGTGTTCTCTCTACAGTGTGTACAGTATGTGTTCTCTCTACAGTACAGTACGTGTCCCTGACTGCACCATGCCCCCATTTGCATTTAAATGAAATGCATTGTCTGCGACTGAGTGACTGCTACAGTGGCTCTAGCCTACCCTACACGCTCAATATACTCCTTCTTTCACTCTGCCTCTATTGCTTCCATCCCCAACTCCATATTCAATAAGCTCTGCTGATATGATAAGCCAGTAGGTCACATTGTGTATTTCTACTGTGTCTTGGCATTGGCAAAGGGGAATATTTATTTTACACATAATCATCATAATACACAGCAAAATATCAGTCTCTCTTCTCTCTCCCACTCAATATCATTCTATCGCTCTTCCCTCCTCCTCCCCACCTCTCTCTCTCTCTCTCTCTCTCATCCCTTCTTCTGTCTATATCTGTTTCTGATGGCAAAGTGACAACCCATCTCTATCTCTCTTTTGCTCGCTCTATTCCTCTCTCGCTCCCTCTTTTATTCTCTCTTTCTCTCTCTCTCTGTGTCTCTTTCATTCTCTCTTTCTGTCTCTCTCTCTCTGTGTCTCTTCAGATTGCAGTGTTTTTGCTGGGACATTGCCGGAGGGATCAAGCTGGTTAACTTGCCTTTCGGTGTTGACAGTCTTCCTTTAAATGAAACGGTTTGGGACGTAGCCTCTAGTCTTTGTCTAGAGTCTGTGTGTGTGTGTGTGTGTGTGTGTGTGTGTGTGTGTGTGTGTGTGTGTGTGTGTGTGTGTGTGTGTGTGTGTGTGTGTGTGTGTGCCTGCGTTCATGTGTATCTCTGTCTGTCTGTCTGTCCACACTGTGAGAGTGTGTGGTCTACTCACTCTGAAGAGAGTTAGTGCCAACGTGTGTGTGTGTTTTCGCTGATCGATGGAGTAATCCCGTTAACGTTCCCGTCAGTCCAGGGGAACAGCTCTGATTACAGGCTTAACCGGGACAGATACGGTAACGACCCTAATCCTCTAAACTCCACTGCAATGCCAGAGGAGACCACACACACCCCATCAGCGAACTGTGATTACAGAGACGGTCAGGAAAAAGGGTTCAGTGTCCCTACCTCCCAGTCCTATGAAGGGGAATGAAACGAGTGGTTATACAATAACTATATTCAGACACTGTTGAAGGACTTTATAATAAAAGAAACATGTTTCAGAACGGAAGCCTTGACTATGCCACACCAGTAAGACTTACATGCCAAAACATGTTGCTTTACGGCAATAATGACTCAAACAGATACGTACTGTGAACTGGTGGACAAACAAGGATACGGTTGGCTGCAACTGACCACTGGGTAATCACTGGACCTCAACAAGGACTTTTCCCTCATTTAGGATCCTGTCACAAAGGGATGCCTTCTCTGACCAATGGGAGAGCTAGGTTGACAGGCCGGCTCATTTGAGCAGATAACAGGAGGGCAGGAGGGAGGGAGAAACTTTAGCCGAATCACTGTCTGTGCTCACAATACCGTTCTAGTTTTAATGATGAGAGAACAAGACCAACTCTCGTCCTCGTTTATCCATCTCTTGCTGTCCCTCTATATATTTTTCTCCTTCCTCCCTACCTCGTCCCCTCTCCCTCCTACTGTCCCCTCTCTTTCTACCTCTCTTTCCATCTCTTTCCCCTTCCTCCTACTGTCCCCACTCTTTCTACCTACCTCTCTTTCCATCCCTCCCCCTTCTCTCTTATTCTACCCCTCCCTCCTATCTATCAAACTGATAGACTAATTGCCTGGTGAGAGAGCGTGGACCCCTGGTGTGATTGCTCTGATGGACCTAGCAACCAAAAGCGTTCACTTTGCGGTTGAAAATGAGGCTAAAGGGCCTAAAAGCTCTTATTCCACTCCATCGACCGCTAACACATTCAGACATCGTGACCGTGTCTCTATTGGTTTGTGTCCGTGTGTGTACGCGTTTTTGTGTGAGTGTATGTGCGTCCTCCAGCCTGTCAATATAACCCAATCAGAACTCCCCAGACAGCTCTACAAGTCACGACCCCAAGCCATCGACAAGACCTTTTGATCCTTTCCAGGTCAATTCGTTCATGGACTCTGGATTGGTTGAGCTCAAGGACATTGCCTTGGCTCCATTGGATCAAAGCATGTCTGGTGAACTCCAGTCACTGTCACTAAGGATCTAAGACAGACTGAATCCTAAATGGCACCCTATTCCCTATGTAGTGCAATACTTTTGACCAGAGCCCTATGGGCCTCTAAATGGTCTGGTGTTAGTAGTAAGATGAAAAGGAAGGGATTGTGACTGCATTGGCCTAGCCTGGTCAAACCGGACTAAACATTACGCCCCCTGTTGTTTCATAACATTCAGTCTCGTTTAACCAGGCTAGCATTGCCCATGACGGCCTAGTTAAGTTTGCATGAGCAGGCAGGCATTGACTTTTGGCACAGAGAAAGGCCTTAAAACAAAATACAAATCCCATTGAGACAATGTATTTATGTGTGTACATGGACAGGTGTGGGCATGTTGTGGTGTGTATCGGGCGGTTGTGTTGTTGTTGTGTTGTTTCTGTTGGTTTGTGTTGATAAATAAAAACGTATCAAGGAAGAGACAATGTCCCCATCGGCCACAGAGACCCTAGCCCTCACTTAAAGCTACAGTCTGTGACCCGGCCTCAGCTGTGTACCAAAACAAGTACCGGGACCCCGGTTCTGTTGTTTTTTTAAATCGCAGACTGTATCTTTAAACAATGCAGCGTAGTGTGAGCAGGGCAACGTTTCTGTTACTGTACCTTCAACAAGTCATGTCTACTGTATAATAATGTGCAGATCTGGTGTGTGTTAGTCCACCTTTACCTTCCTCTCCCTGTCAATACAGGTTTTCCTAAAGGCCCTTCTGTTGTCTATCCTGATTGGAATTGATTTGCCTGGAATATCTATTGCTACAAGACTGCAGGCTCTAGTCCACACACACACACACACACACACACACACACACACACACACACACACACACACACACACACACACACACACACACACACACACACACACACACACACACACACACACACACACACAAATACACAAATACAGACAGACACAGTCCCAATGGTCATCACGATCACCATGGAGACCAAGCCTCTGCCCCCACTCTCTCTTCCTGATCCATTTTTAACCAGCGCCTCTCCTCCTCATCGCCGGGGACAACTGGAGGGAAACCAGAGACCACCGGTTGCCTGGCAACCACTGTACAGTAAAGGCAAAGCCACTGCTGTGGCTGAGATGGGTTGGGCTTTGTGTCCTCAAACTGATCATCCATCTATACAGTGTATGTGTTTTTCAGGATGTACGTTTACAATGATTCAGCGTCTCTTTGTTGTAGAACAATAATGACCAGATCTAAAAATCAACAATATATGGATTCAATGCAGAGACAATCCACAGGAAATAGTCTATTCCAGGGGACCAATGGGGAAGCTTGTTTTGTTCACCGGCAGCCTGAAGAGCCAATAGGAGTTTTATTAAACCACCTTCGCCATGGATACATCTCCATTAATAGATAGTGTTAAATGGGACTGGGAGTATTGGCTCAGTGTGTGTGTGTGTATGTGTGTGTGTGTGTGTGTTCCGTTTGTGTCTGAGAGACAGAAATAGTGCCAAATGGAGGAAAAACACGACAAATGCTGGAGGACACACACACACACAAGTGAGCTCATGAATACATGGGCAGGCTGAGTAGATGCAATAACCAATCAGACGCTGGTCTGAAAGGAGGAGAGAAAACAGACTGATATTTTTCCGGGTTATCGTTTATATTGGGTACTTATAAGTACTTCAAAGCCTCTGATGAAACCAAGAGGATTTCACACCGCCAAGAAGACTCTCTGTCTGCATCCCAAATGGCACCCTATTCCCTTTGTAGTACACTTCTTTTGCTCAATATAGGGGATAGGTTGCCATTTGGGACGGAGACTCTCTATAGGTCTCAGTGAACCAATCACTACACAGTTGTAATGCTGTCACTATTTCTCTATAGGTCTCAGTGAACCAATCACTACACAGTTGTAATGCTGTCACTATTTCTCTATAGGTCTCAGTGAACCAATCACTACACAGTTGTAATGCTGTCACTATTTCTCCATAGGTCTCAGTGAACCAATCACTACACAGTTGTAATGCTGTCACTATTTCTCTATAGGTCTCAGTGAACCAATCACTACACAGTTGTAATGCTGTTACTATTTCTCCATAGGTCTCAGTGAACCAATCACTACACAGTTGTAATGCTGTTACTATTTGTCTATAGGTCTCAGTGAACCAATCACTACACAGTTGTAATGCTGTCATTATTTCTCTATAGGTCTCAGTGAACCAATCACTACACAGTTGTAATGCTGTTATTATTTCTCTATAGGTCTCAGTGAACCAATCACTACACAGTTGTAATGCTGTCACTATTTCTCTATAGGTCTCAGTGA
>NC_052344.1:12673519-12843519 GCF_016432855.1 Salvelinus namaycush
CTCCTCTCTTTCCCTGTACAGTATATCTCCATCCCCCCTCACTCCTTCCCCCTTCTGTCTCCTCTCTTTCCCTGTACAGTATATCTCATCCCCCCTCACTCCTTCCCCTTCTGTCTCCTCTCTTTCTCTGTACAGTATATCTCCATCCCCCCTCACTCCTTCCCCTTCTGTCTCCTCTCTTTCCCTGTACAGTATATCTCCATCACCCCTCACTCCTTCCCCTTCTGTCTCCTCTCTTTCCCTGTACAGTATATCTCCATCCCCCCTCACTCCTTCCCCTTCTGTCTCCTCTCTTTCCCTGTACAGTATATCTCCATCACCCCTCACTCCTTCCCCTTCTGTCTCCTCTCTTTCCCTGTACAGTATATCTCCATCCCCCCTCACTCTTTCCCCTTCTGTCTCCTCTCTTTCCCTGTACAGTATATCTCATCCCCCCTCACTCCTTCCCCTTCTGTCTCCTCTCTTTCCCTGTACAGTATATCTCCATCACCCCTCACTCCTTCCCCTTCTGTCTCCTCTCTTTCCCTGTACAGTATATCTCCATCCCCCCTCACTCTTTCCCCTTCTGTCTCCTCTCTTTCCCTGTACAGTATATCTCATCCCCCCTCACTCCTTCCCCTTCTGTCTCCTCTCTTTCCCTGTACAGTATATCTCCATCCCCCCTCACTCTTTCCCCTTCTGTCTCCTCTCTTTCTCTGTACAGTATATCTCATCCCCCCTCACTCCTCCCCCTTCTGTCTCCTCTCTTTCCCTGTACAGTATGTCTCCATCCCCCCTCACTCTTTCCCCTTCTCTGTCTCTCTAATCATTCTTTCCCCTTCTTATTCCCTGTAGACTTACCTTTCTTCCGAAGGGGGTATTCTGTACGAAAGGTCTTGGAGAGAGGAACACGCAATTCCAGCAGCTCTTCTCTGTCTTCCCCCAGAGCTGTGTGCTCCCCCTCTGCTTCTCAGAGAGACGGACTAATACATCTAGCTCCTTTTAGCTGTGAGTCACAATCCAGTCCAGCAGTAAATAGCAGAGAAGAGGAGGAGTGTGCCCTCTCTCTCTCCCTCTCTCTCTCCATGCTTTGTCTCCTATCTCCTCTCTGTAAACTCCCCCTTCTCACTCTCCTCTTTCTTTTTCCTCCTCTTTTTCCCTCTCTCTCTCTCGCTCTCTCTCTCCCTCCCTCCCTCTCTCTCGTTCTCCAGATTCCAGAGGTTTTCCACCGTTCTGCCACTCCTCCTTCCTCCTCAGCTGCGGCAGAGAGACTGTCTCTCCCACATCTCTGCCTGAAACCCCCGCTCTACGCTGCTCGCTCTTTCTCTCTCTCCACCTCGTTACTATGGAGACGCGGGGCCCATCCAGAGATGGGCTCATGCACACTGGCTGTCGGTGTAGGTGAGTGAGTGAGTGTATATGTGCCTAAATGCGTGTGTATATGTCCGTGCATACCAGTAATGCAGAGCTCCTGTGTATCCCTGCATATCTCTCTACCACTCTCCAATGAGCTAAGTCACCCATTATAAACCGACACCACACTACAGCCAAGAATAGAATAACATGAAGCTAACGGAGCTAACAGAGCACAGCTGACTGAAGCTCTCCTTCCTTCAGGTTCTTTGACTCCTTTGGGGTTTTCCACAGAATATCATCATCATTGTAAAGAGTTACGTAATGTTTGGGTACAGGACCCATATGTTGAAACTTGAATTAAACACACACACAGCGATGGGACTTGACAACAGGTGTGTGTGTGTGTGTATGCTATACTGAGTGTGTGTATACATAATACATGAAACCTAAGCCATCTAGCTTGGCTTTGCGTCATCCCATTCCTAACTATAAGTATCATTCATGTGGTACTATGTTTAAGGGATAATGCCTTTGGAAGCCGGTGTTCAGAGGATATATTGGCACAAGTGTTGTAAGGCCTAAGACGAAGTATAGGGCCGGCAAACCGAGCCAATATATCCTCCAAACACCGGCTTCCAGGGCATTATAACTTTTATACAACGTGTTACCAACATATTCAAATAACGATTGACATATTTTCATAAAAAATGTTATTTTGATGAATTTACTCATACTATTTCATCCTTCCACGAGGTATAGTCCCAACACAAATCTAGGGTTGCTACCCAAGCCGGCTGGTCGTTGGTTCTATTAGTTCGGTTGCCAGAGACGCGACCCAGTCGTTCAGTCACTTTGTTTTGTATCTATGGACGCGACCCAGTCGTTCGTTCTGAATGTTCCATAGCCATACTGGCTGGCAACGTTCTTATCCCTTGCTTGCTAGCTAGCCAACTACGGCTAACTTACAGTCACGTCAAACAGTGCAGTCAGAATAACAACAGTAGCTGCATTTGTGTTTGTTTAAGCTGTTTTCTAGTGACATTTACTTGGATACATCCATAACACTGAGATAATGATGCACGATTTCTACTGGCATAGAAAATGTGCTCTCTCCTCAGGACTCTGTTGTTCAGAGGAGCTAGCCAACAACACTGCTGGAAAGACTGCAAACTAGATGCATTTAATTTAGTTCTACCTGTTTTATACTGACATTTCTTTGTATAAATATATCTAGATAGATAGATAGATAGATAGATAGATAGAGAGAGAGAGAGAGAGAGAGAGAGATAGAGAGAGAGAGAGAGAGAGAGAGAGAGAGAGAGAGAGAAATGATGCCAGCTGATTCATGATTTCGACTGGCTGAGAAAAGCTGTCTGCCTGTCTGTCTCGTCCCGACATGTTAATTTACTATGAGATAGGTGGATATCGGATTTCAATATTGAAACAATGTTACAAATGTCGGAGACAGACAGCAAGGTTTATACAAATCTCTGCTGTTAAAAACTAAATGTTAGTCTAAAAGAAATGTGAGATAATGTCTAGATGCTTTTTACAGTGGAGATCAAGTTTATAAATTGCCTGGCTGGGCTGATGAGACAGTGGATTGCGCAGTCAGATGGAACAGAGTAAACAGGCATTTTAACATCATAGATTTAGCCGGTGGTAACTTGTGGAATAGACACCGGCTAGAATGCAGTTTTAACCAATCAGCATTCAGGATTAGAAGCACCCGTTGTATAATTTACAGTAGTACAAAACTGTCAGGGTCAGAACATAAAGTTACAGCATCTCACTACACCTCCTACTCTATTCTACCATAACGGGGTGTTGTGAATCCAAACAGGAATGAACAAGCAATGGTCAGAGAATGCAACATAGTAGCACATGCAGTACTGGAGTCCTCAGGCAAAACCACCCACACACCAATTAACATCAAGTACTAACATTACTTACCCCTCTATCAAGATAACCTACAAGCAGTACGCATTCAACACACATAAACATGTACACACACACACGTGCAGTACCCATATGGACCACACACACGCACACACACCCTCCTACATATAATCATCCTAACACAAAACATGCATCAAGATTCAATTATTTGCAGCTTAGAAGTGCGTCCAACTGACCAGCAGTGTGTGTGCTGTGGCTAACGAAGGCAGGAACCATCTGGTGGTGTGATGGGAAACAATCTGTGTATTTGGAGAGGTGACAGAGAAGGTGACACACACACGCACACACACACACACACTGTGCATTTGGACAGGTGACAGAGAAGGTATGAAATGCACAAACAAAGGGACACATCTGATTTAAAATCCTCCATCCTCCATTCACATATATAGTCTCTATGGTAACTACTAGCTGAGGCGTCATGGCAACAGGGCAGAGCTGGGATAAAAAGGCTAAACTATTATTACTGGCTTGATGACTTATTGACCGCCCACCATTATTGTGTTCAAGACTGGATATTAGCCAAGCAGAATGGGGAACAGTGTGTGTGTGTGTGTGTGTGTATGTGTGTGTGTGTGTGTGTGTGTGTTTATGGGATGTCTTATTGCTATTTCCCCTTCAAGGAGCATATTATACGATCAGTGAGGAATGCAGAGAGACTTGTCCAGCCCTGTGGGAGTATGAAACACACACACACACACACACACACACACACACACACACACACACACACACACACACACACACACACACACACACACAAAGAATACGGCACTGAGCACCCTACAGCACTAACCCAGAAACACGCCCTCACATGCAAGGAATGAGCATGAAGCAATACACAGCCACCTAAAAACACTCACCTGTTAGCCCAGGTAGACAACACTAGTTATCACTAGTAGGCCCATTTAACAGAAATAACCTCTGCTTTCAACGAGATCTCACAGCTTTTACTCACTAACACACACAAACACAATCCCCACACACGCGCACACCAAACCGTGTTCTCTGTCTGAGACAGTGTTAATTTCGTCAAAAAGATTGTGACTAAAATATTAGTCAAATACCTATTTTTCAGTGGCAATTGACAAGACTATAACTGACTAAATAGACCCAGAACAAAACTATAACTATCCTAAAATGATTTTTCATTTTAGTTGACTAAATCATAACGAGACATAATTATCTCTGTGACAAAAATCGGACTACTAAGTGGACTGGACAATAGCTTCTGAAATTGAGAGCTTTTCAATCATTTGTTAAAGCTACACCTTGTTCAGTCGTGTTACCTCATTAACTAGCTATAGCGAACAACCTGGGGTGCGTTCAGCAGGACGCAACGTTTTGGAACGTTCAGATGGAAATATGCTATGTAAAACAAACATGCCTCTCTGACATGTTGAAGAAGGAATAACGTTGGCTCTATTCATGGTATTTCTATCTGCAACGTTCAGGAACGTTTTTAAAACTGAATGTGGCCCTGGTAACATTACCAATAGCCTGTTACGCAAACATTTGGTGAGAAAGGAAAAGGGATAGCAAACAAAATGACTAAGACTAAATCTAACAAACAGTGGCAAAATGAACAGTGGTCTGAGAGGGTCAGGAAAACCACTGAGTCTCACATTAAGAGGAAGAGGTACTGGGGGGAAATAACAGCCTCAACTTCTCTACCACTTTAACTCTCTACAAAGCTTTCCAATCACGTTGAATTTCCTAATTACTCCATTCTGCGCTCCCAGCCTTCACCTCCTCTAGGTGTCTTACTGGAGTGGTGCCACTCTCTGTCTGCCTGACAACAGGGAGGACGGCGGAAATGAAAGGCTGTGGTGCCATCTTGTGCATGGTTATGTTACTGCAGCTGTCTCTCCAACATCCATCCATGTCATCGTCATCATAGCAATAATACAAACTCTACATGTCTGTTTCAATCATTCAGTTACGTTGCATTCACAGTTTAGGCATTTAGCAATAAGTGCCTTGCTCAAGGGCACATTGACAAATGTTTAACCTAGTCCGCTCAGGGATTCGAACCAGCGACCTTTCGGTTACTGGCCCAACGCTCTTAACCGCTAGGCTACCTGCCTATTCCACTTGGAATGAGTCTGCATTCTTACCAATCCCATGTCTAGGATGTAAGCAGCTTTGAAAGGAACAAGGGTAAAAGCTAAAAGCCTTTCTTAAAGCTCAAAACAGATCTAAATCAAGTAGATCTCTGCGGCTCAAAAGCTGAATATGATTTGTCTACTGGAATGATTCATGGTGGTGTTCAGTAGTTACACAGCACAATAATACATTTTGGTGCTACATGAAATCGTCCAATAAGAATGCTCATTTACGTGTTCCATTTCAATATGGTTGGACATTTGGTGCTTCCTCACATTTCTTCTGTGAGAGAGACCTGGCGATCTGTTCTGAAGATGGAAGCATTGACGTCTAGCTCATTGACAGTTGCAACAAGGAAGCTCTTGCAACCGGTCTATCAAGTTAGTTTTGTGTGTGTGTGTGTGTGTGTGTGTGTGTGTGTGTGTGTGTGTGTGTGTGTGGAGAAGAGGAAGGATTAAGAGGTGTTTCTGGAGCAACACTGTTTTAATCCCACAACAGCAGGCCTGTATATGTACACACACAGACACCTAGTTCTATTTTAAACCTTTCCACAATGGCCCTCCGCCTCTCCATTGTCTCCCTGGTCGCCACAGAATCTGTGGCCCATTGCGATTATAAAGTGATTTACTGGGAAAGCAATCGAGAAACAATTCTCCCCATCACTCTCCCTCTGTTATTTTCTTTTTCTCTCTCTCTCTCTCTCTCTCTCTCTCTCTCTCTCTCTCTCTCTCTCTCTCTCTCTCTCTCTCTCTCTCTCTCTCTCTCTCTCTCTCTCTCTCTCTCTCTCTCTCTCTCTCTCTCTCTCTCTCTCTCTCTCTCTCTCTCTCTCTCTCTCTCTCTCTCTCTCTCTCTCTATATATATATATATATATATATATATATATATATATATATATATATACATACAGTGGGGAGAACAAGTATTTGATACAGTGACGATTTTGCAGGTTTTCCTACTTACAAAGCATGTAGAGGTCTGTAATATGTATCATCGGTACACTTCAACTGTGAGAGACGGAATCTAAAACAAAAATCCAGAAAATCACATTGTATGATTTTTAAGTAATTAATTTGCATTTTATTGCATGACATAAGTATTTGATCACCTACCAACCAGTAAGAATTCCGGCTCTCACAGACCTGTTAGTTTTTCTTTAAGAAGCCCTCCTGTTCTCCACTCATTACCTGTATTAACTGCACCTGTTTGAACTCGCTACCTGTATAAAAGACACCTGTCCACACACTCAATCAAACAGACTCCAACCTCTCCACAATGGCCAAGACCAGAGAGCTGTGTAAGGACATCAGGGATAAAATTGTAGACCTGCACAAGGCTGGGATTGGCTACAGGACAATAGGCAAGCAGCTTGGTGAGAAGGCAACAACTGTTGGTGCAATTATTAGAAAATGGAAGAAGTTCAAGATGATGGTCAATCACCCTCGGTCTGGGGCTCCATGCAAGATCTCACCTCGTGGGGCATCAATGATCATGAGGAAGGTGAGGGATCAGCCCAGACCTACACGGCAGGACCTGGTCAATGACCTGAAGAGAGCTGGGACCACAGTCTCAAAGAAAACCATTAGTAACACACTACGCCGTCATGGATTAAAATCCTGCAGCGCACGCAAGGTCCCCCTGCTCAAGCCAGCGCATGTCCAGGCCCGTCTGAAGTTTGCCAATGACCATCTGGATGATCCAGAGGAGGAATGGGAGAAGGTCATGTGGTCTGATGAGACAAAAATAGAGCTTTTTGGTCTAAACTCCACTCGCCGTGTTTGGAGGAAAAAGAAGGATGAGTACAACCCCAAGAACACCATCCCAACCGTGAAGCATGGAGGTGGAAACATCATTCTTTGGGGATTCTTTTCTGCAAAGGGGACAGGACGACTGCACCGTATTGAGGGGAGGATGGATGGGGCCATGTATCGCGAGATCTTGGCCAACAACCTCCTTCCCTCAGTAAGAGCATTGAAGATGGGTCGTGGCTGGGTCTTCCAGCATGACAACGACCCGAAACACACAGCCAGGGCAACTAAGGAGTGGCTCCGTAAGAAGCATCTCAAGGTCCTGGAGTGGCCTAGCCAGTCTCCAGACCTGAACCCAATAGAAAATCTTTGGAGGGAGCTGAAAGTCCGTATTGCCCAGCGACAGCCCCGAAACCTGAAGGATCTGGAGAAGGTCTATATGGAGGAGTGGGCCAAAATCCCTGCTGCAGTGTGTGCAAATCTGGTCAAGAACTACAGGAAATGTATGATCTCTGTAATTGCAAACAAAGGTTTCTGTACCAAATATTAAGTTCTGCTTTTCTGATGTATCAAATACTTATGTCATGCAATAAAATGCAAATTAATTACTTAAAAATCATACAATGTGATTTTCTGGATTTTTTTAGATTCCGTCTCTCACAGTTGAAGTGTACCTATGATAAAAATTACAGACCTCTACATGCTTTGTAAGTAGGAAAACCTGCAAAATCGGCAGTGTATCAAATACTTGTTCTCCCCACTGTGTATATATATATATATATATATATATATATATATATATATATATATATATATACACACACACACTCTCTCTCAATTTAAGGGGCTTTATTGGCATGGGAAACATATGTTAAGATTGCCAAAGCAAGTGAAACAACAAGAAATAACAGTAAACAGTACACTCACAGGACTTTTGTGACATTTCTAATGTCACATTATGGCCATGTACAGTGTTGTAACGATGTGCAAATAGTTAAAGTACAAAAGGGAAATAAATCAACATAAATATGGGTTGTATATACAATGATGTTTGTTCGTCACTGGTTGCCCTTTTCTTGTGGCAACAGGTCACAAATCTTGCTGCTGTGATGACACACTGTGGTATTTCACCTAGTAGATATGAGAGTTTATCAAAATTGGATTTGTTTTTGAATTCTTTGTGGGTCTGTGTAATCTGAGGGAAATATTTGTCTCTAAAATGATCATACATTTGGCAGGAGGTTAGGAAGTGCAGCTCAGTTTCCACCTCATTTTGTGGGCAGTGTGCACATAGCCTGTCTTCTCTTGAGAGCCAGGTCTGCCTACGGCAGCCTGAGTCTGTACATAGTCAAAGATTTCCTTAATTTTGGGTCAGTCACAGTGATCAGGTATTCTGCTACTGTGTACTCTCTGTTTAGGGCCAAACAGCATTCCAGTTTGCTCAGTTCTTTGTTGAATTCTTTCCAATGTGTCAAGTATTTCTCTTTTTGATTGATCATTTAGATGGGTGTACTTGTGCTCTCTCTCTCCAGTAGCCAGTGTGAAGAGCGTTGACCTCTCCATGACCCCAGAGACAGAGTCCAGCTGCACTCCTCCTATACTCATTATAGTGCTTCTCTCTGTCACCAAACACACACATGTCATTCCCATCCTCTTTCCTTTCCGCAGTGTCAGTGTGACGCAGTGGAAACCCCCTGACCCAAATGTAATGGTACTGTCATTTGTATACAGTAATCAGGCGTAGGAAGAGGGAGTCATGCTCTCAATGATTGGTAGTGAGACACGCGCACACACACACACTGGAGTCACACGCTCAAGTCACACGCTACTAATGAAGCAATGTGTTTTAATTAATAATAGTGTGAACGGGAGTCCCACATCTGACAGAGATTAACTATTGCACTGAAATTAACTCACAAATGCACACACACACACAAATGAAGGGGAGTGTACATACACACACACAGTTTTGTGCAGAAGTGAATATCTTTGCCGGTCTCTTCTCTACCCTCCTGTGGCTCTAACTCAAACTACACCCTCCTCTCAATCCTCTACAGCCATTTCCTCTCCCTCTCCCTCTCCTCCATCTGAATAGTATACTAACATCCACCTTCTGTAATACGTTTCACCTCCGCATTTGTTTTCAGAGAGGAGAGAGGAAAGGAGATGAGGAAAGGAGACTAACACAGACTACTGAGATGCATTCCACCCCCAGAAGAGAGAGAGTAGACAAGGAAAGCAGGCCACAGAGACCCTGCACAGCGGTGTTACACATCGCCCTGGACAAACAGTGTGGGTGGTTTCCCCGGTGTTGTGAGACATTGCCTCCCTAGTGCTTATATAACCTCTCTCTATCTCTCTCCACCTCCACAACTCCACCTCTCCACCTCCACCTCTCCACCTCCCCTCCTCACCACCTCCCCTCCTCACCACCTCCACCTCTCCCCCTCTCCCCCTCTCCACCTCCACCTCTCCACCTCCCCTCCTCACCACCTCCACCTCTCCCCCTCTCCACCTCCCCTCCTCACCACCTCCCCTCCTCACCACCTCTCCACCTCTCCCCCAGTGGATCAGTCATCCCTTCATACAACACTGGAGGAGAGAAAATACACCATCCTCCTCTCTTCTCACAGAAACCAGCAGGCACTCGATTTAATCAACTCTGACCACTAAATACAGGTGGTGTGTGTGTGTGTGTGTGTGTGTGTGTGTGTGAGCGTACAGTACATGTGTGTGTCTGACAATTGACATTGATTCACAGAAAGCTCTTACATATAGTAGCACATCTCTGAACAGATGAACTAGGCTGCTATTACAGTTCAGCAGTGTACAATAAGTACTAGGAAGAAAATGCCTCAAACAACCCTGTAATCCACCTTGTAACCAACCAACCCTGTAACCAACCCACCAACCCTGTAACCAACCCACCAACCCTGTAACCAAACCACCAACCCTGTAACCCACCCACCAACCCTGTAACCCGCCCACCAACCCTGTAACCAGCCCACCAACCCTGTAACCAGCCCACCAACCCTGTAACCAGCCCACCAACCCTGTAACCAGCCCACCAACCCTGTAACCAACCCACCAACCCTGTAACCAACCCACCAACCCTGTAACCAGCCCACCAACCCTGTAACCAGCCCACCAACCCTGTAACCAACCCACCAACCCTGTAACCAGCCCACCAACCCTGTAACCAGCCCACCAACCCTGTAACCAGCCCACCAACCCTGTAACCAGCCCACCAACCCTGTAACCAACCCACCAACCCTGTAACCAGCCCACCAACCCTGTAACCAGCCCACCAACCCTGTAACCAGCCCACCAACCCTGTAACCAGCCCACCAACCCTGTAACCAACCCACCAACCCTGTAACCAGCCCACCAACCCTGTAACCAGCCCACCAACCCTGTAACCAGCCCACCAACCCTGTAACCAGCCCACCAACCCTGTAACCAACCCACCAACCCTGTAACCAGCCCACCAACCCTGTAACCAGCCCACCAACCCTGTAACCAACCCTGTAACCCATCAACCCTGTAACCCATCAACCCATCAACCCTGTAACCCACCCACCAACCTACCAACCTTGTAACCAACCAACCCTGTAACCAACCCACCAACCCTGTAACCAGCCCACCAACCCTGTAACCAGCCCACCAACCCTGTAACCAACCCTGTAACCCATCAACCCATCAACCCTGTAACCCACCAACCAACCTACCAACCTTGTAACGAACCAACCCTGTAACCAACCCACCAACCCTGTAACCAGCCCACCAACCCTGTAACCAACCAACCAACCCTGTAACCAACCAACCAACCCTGTAACCCACCCACCAACCCTGTAACCCACCCACCAACCCTGTAACCCACCAACCCTGTAACCCATCAACCCATCAACCCTGTAACCCACCCACCAACCTACCAACCTTGTAACCAACCAACCCTGTAACCAACCCACCAACCCTGTAACCAGCCCACCAACCCTGTAACCAGCCCACCAACCCTGTAACCAACCCTGTAACCCATCAACCCATCAACCCTGTAACCCACCAACCAACCTACCAACCTTGTAACGAACCAACCCTGTAACCAACCCACCAACCCTGTAACCAGCCCACCAACCCTGTAACCAACCAACCAACCCTGTAACCAACCAACCAACCCTGTAACCCACCCACCAACCCTGTAACCCACCCACCAACCCTGTAACCCACCAACCCTGTAACCAACCCACCAACCAGTCCATCAACCCTGTAACAAACCCACCAGCCCTGTAACCAACCCACCAACCCTGTAACCCACCCACCAACCAACCAACCCTGTAACCAACCCTGTAACCAACCCTGTAACCAACCCTGTAACCAACCCTGTAACCAACCCAGTAATCAACCCTGTAACCAACCCTGTAACCAACCCTGTAATCAAACCTGTAACCAACCCAGTAACCAACCCTGTAATCAACCTTGTAATCAACCCTGTAACCAACCCTGTAATCAACCTTGTAATCAACCCTGTAACCAACCCAGTAATCAACCCTGTAACCAACCCACCAACCCTGTAACCAACCCTGTAACCACCCTGTAATCAACCCTCTAATCAACCCTGTAACCCACCCCTAACCCTGTAACCAACCCTGTAATCAACCCTGTAATCAACCCTGTAACCAACCCTGTAACCAACCCTGTAATCAACCCACCAACCAACCCAGTAATCAACACTGTAACCAACCCACCAACCCTGTAACCAACCCTGTAATCAACCCTGTAACCAACCCTGTAACCAACCCTGTAATCAACCCTGTAACCAACCCTGTAACCAACCCAGTAATCAACCCTGTAACCAACCCAGTAATCAACCCTGTAACCAACCCACCAACCCTGTAACCAACCCTGTAACCAACCCTGTAACCAACCCTGTAACCAACCCAGTAATCAACCCTGTAACCAACCCACCAACCCTGTAACCAACCCTGTAATCAACCCTGTAACCAACCCTGTAACCAACCCTGTAATCAACCCTGTAAGCAACCCACCAACCATGTAACCAACCCACCAACCCTGTAACCAACCCTGTAATCAACCCTGTAACCAACCCTGTAACCAACCCTGTAAGCAACCCACCAACCATGTAACCAACCCACCAACCCTGTAACCAACCCACCAACCCTGTAACCAAACCACCAACCCTGCAACCAACCCACCAACCAACCCTGAAACCAACCAACCCTGCAACCAACCCATCAACCAACCCTGCAACCCACAACCAAGCGGTGTGTTCCAACAATCCAAAGATGACAATATCTGTCAGGGGGACTATGTGACCACCACCTAAGCTCCACGTGTCATCTTCTCCTATATGTTCTGTGGACTAAAGATAGATCCTAATAAACAAACTAGAAAATGAACATTTACTGACATAAATGTGTGTGCTTGCTTCTACCGTCTTCTTCAGTTAGTATTTCTATAGTAGTGTATGGGGAATAACAGCAGTGTGCTTTCAGCAAGCACATTAAAAAACAGCAATAACCAGCAATAACCAGTAATAGACTCACATTGATGAGTTCTATCTCCCAGATCTTCTTGACCAGTTCCATGGAGGTGTATCCGTTGATGAGGAAGGACTTAGTGTAGTCTCCCAGCTCCAGAGACTCCAGCCACTCAGCCACTGACGTGGGGTTGTTACCGTCATAGCCAATAGGACGCACCTGGAGGGGGAAGGAGGAGGGGACAGACTGTCACTAGATGATATGAAGAACAATGATACAGGACACTCAAACTAGGGAGGGGGACAGAGAGGGAGGCAGGGAGGGAGGAAAGGAGGGAGGGGGGCAGAGAGGGAGGCAGGGAGGGAGGAAAGGAGGGGGGGGGGCAAAGAGGGAGGCAGGGAGGGAGGAAAGGAGGGAGGGGACAGAGAGGGAGGCAGGGAGGGAAGAAAGGAGGGAGGGGGGCAGAGAGGGATGCAGGGAGGGAAGAAAGGAGGGAGGGGGGCAGAGAGGGATGCAGGGAGGGAAGAAAGGAGGGAGGGGGGCAGAGAGGGATGCAGGGAGGGAGGAAAGGAAGGAGACAGGGAGGCAGGAAAGGAGGGAGCAGAGAGGGAAGGAGGGAGCAGAGAGGGAAGGAGAGACCGTCAATAAATTACAGATATATAGATGACATACTAACTAGAGTACACCATCAAAGGCTCAAACTGGACGGAGACGGAGGGAGGGAGGGAGGGAGGATAGCATGTGCTGCATGTAAAATGATGACTTAAATACAGAAATTGAATATAAGATTCTGAAATCCATACCAACCCTTAGCACCCAAGGACATGATAAGCATTATAATGAAAATCCCACCTAGCCATTCAGAGGGAGAGGCAGGGCTAGTTCCATACTGCTTACAGAAGAGCTATCTAAATCCTTCAGATCAACAAGGGGTGTAGGGGCTAAAGGTTTATTTAGGATCAGGCAAATGCATCTTATTCTTCCCTATATGTACTTGGTATGGTGTGTTGGCCTATGTGACGTGAGAATATATTTCACAGTAAGTGCGTCTCAGCGCTTTCTTTTGCAATATAGTCAACACGACTTCAGAGGAGAAGGGCATTCTGCTTTTTCTCATAGAAGAGGATATATCTGAAGTAATAAGGACTCGGCATCCTACTTTTAAGAAGTTGGGACTTTGGAGTGAGCACATCGTGTGACATTTCCTAAAATGTGCATCCTTCTTTCCACAAGGTGAGGGGGACGAGAGAGAGGATTTCTCTGTCATTTGAACACTTTGCAGGGATCAGAGAAGGAAAGTGCTGACAGATGAAATTTAAGAAGAAGGTTCCTCCCTCTCTCATTTAATTGACATCTCTCACTTAGTTGGCTATATTGGTTGTGTGTGTGACTGCACAAGGAACGATTCAACCATTTTGAATGTTATATCGTTTTTAGAGCGATGTTCTATTGGCGAATAACTCAGATACACATGAAAACATGAAATGACCCCAGGAATAGATAGAACGTCGCTCAGAGATGCACAAATACAATATTTCATTTATACTGGTGAAGAGCTCATCTTCTGATGTTATCCCCTCCACAGAATCCTAATGATGCTAGATTCATTTTTACTGCAGTACACGCAAACGCACGCACGCACACAGTACTGACCCTGGGCAGTAGGCGTATGGCCTGTAGCAGCCTCTGTCTGTGGGCTGAGTTGAGGATCCCGATCTCCAGCAGGTCCTGGTCCTCCACCACGTTACTGCCCTGCATGGGGAACATACACATGACATCATCAGTCCATTGATCAGTGACATCATCATGTTCACTACTCCACCCATCCCAATGCCTTGTTGTGAGGGTATTCTTGTTTTTCAATCAACCAACAAAACACATTCCACATTCACAGATGTGACAGACTTTAAAAAATAATAATAATAATAATAATTTATAAAAAAATATTTTAAATTATTATAATAATTAAAATATATATATATAAAAAAAATATATATATATTATATATACATATATATATATACAGTGGGGAGAACAAGTATTTGATACACTGCCGATTTTGCAGGTTTTCCTACTTACAAAGCATGTAGAGGTCTGTAATTTTTTATCATAGGTACACTTCAACTTACATACACACAAAGAATAATTATTAAAAAATAAAAATATATATAAAACTTGCAGCAGCAAGGTTCTTATTAGCTATTTCCAGCCTTAGCTGAGACGACGAGCAAATAATTAGTTTTTAGATTTTACAGCACCTTACACAACATTTCCCTAATCACCCCATTCACTCTGTCCAATTTGAAATATAGTTGAATAGTGGAGACCAGAGTCTATCAAACTTGGGCCGTCTCTTGCGGAGGTCATAAGTGAGCTTTTCAAGAGGGAGAAAATCAACAATCTGGTCAATCCACATTTTAAATGTAGGCGAAGTATTAGAGGCCCACAATAGAAGAATACATTTCTTAGCAAAGTATGTAATAGTCATAAGCAAATTTTCTCTGTCAGGATCAAGAACAAAGTCCTGCTGGGCATTAAGAAGATAGATACACGGGGTCATATCAAACTGTACATCTAGTATTTTCTGTGCAGCAGTATGTATAGATTGCCAAAATCTGGCAATCTCTCTACAGCTCCAAAATACATGCATATAGGTTCCACTTTCAGAGGTACATCTTTTACAGTTAAGAGAAATGTCTGTTTTCATTCTATGGAGTCTCAAGGAGTGTAATAAATGTTGTACAAAAATTTGTAATTAAATTCTTTCATTTTTACATTAGTAGAGGAGCAGTATACCCTGTCGCAAACCTCCGCCCATAACTCATCACTGATAGTCAGACCAAGGTCCTTTTCCCAGATTATTTTCAAAGGAGTAAAGGAGGAGCCTCCTTTCTCAGAAAGGAGTCTATAGATATAAGATATTTTGCCTTTAATGGATTGTGCTGTGACAAGAAGGGTCTCAACTTCATTCAACTGAGTTCTAAACCTCCTCTTGGAAGTAAATGAGGAAATGACATGTCTAATTTGAAGACATTTAAAAAAAAAATGGGATCTTGGCACATTGAATTCACTGCAGAGCTCTTGAAATGATTTCAGTGTAGTGGTTTTCTGATGAAATAGGTCTGAAAAGGTCCTGATTCCTAGAGTATGCCAAAGATTAAAGTTGGCATCCCTCAGGGCTTTTGGCAAGTCTGGGTTGCCTACTATAGGCGAGTGAGAACATATTTGGGAGGAGATGCCCAGGTATTTCTTACAGTTCTTCCACGCTAGTAGGGTGCTGTAAATCACAAATGTTTTGGCTATGTTGCCCACTTCACTGAAGTTATTAATGAATATAATTGAGCTTAGTGGCAATGAACCACAGGATTGGGCTTCTATCTGAATCCACGTTGACTCTTGTCTGTTTGTGATCCATGTTAGCATGTTGCGGATTTGGGCAGACCAGTAGTACAATTGAAGGGAGGGAAGGGCAAGACCGCCCTTAGATTCAGGTTTCGATAGAGTGGAGAACTTGATCCTAGGTTTTTTATTGCCCCATATAAATTTGGTGATGCTTTGGTTAGTTGTTTTGAAAAAGGAAGCTGGGAGATAGCATGGGAGCATCTGAAACAAATAGTTCAATCTAGAGAGGATGTTCATACGGATGACATTAATTCTTCCTACTAAGCTAATTGGGAGGGAGATCCAGGTTTGGAGATCGTTCTTGATTCAATCTTGTGCTGCAGGCCGCCTGCAGAAACACCCATAATACTTGGATTGCTCCTTATCAACTCTGCCAGAGGCTCCGCCCCCCAGCAAGTAGAGCAGGGGGGACAGCGAGCACCCTTGTCTTGTGCCCCGTCCCAAAGGGAATCTGTCAGAGTTCAGTCCGTTAGTAGTCACCATGGCATTTGGATGAGAGTATAGTGATTTGATCCATTTAATAAAGTTTGGGCCCATATTGAACTTTTCTAAGACTGAGAACAGAAAGCTCCACTCCATCCTGTCGAACGCCTTCTCAGCATCCAGTGAAGCCAGCAGGACAGGGGTCTTCTGTGCGTTTACTTGATCAATAATATCAAAAAGATGGCGAATGTTATCAGAAGAGTATCGGTCTCTAATAAATCCCGTTTGGTCCGCTTTTATTATTTTGGGAAGAAGAGTGTTTAGTCTTTTGGCGAGCAATTTGGTAATTATTTTGTAGTCGAAATCCAACAAGCTTATGGGCCGGAAGGAGGAGCAGGATAGAGGGTCCTTGTCTTTTTTGAGCAACACTGTAATGCGAGCTGTGTGCATTGAGTCTGGGAGAACTCAGTTTTTGCAAAAATCCTCCAGCATTGGCATGAAAATAGGGCTAAGCTGGGGCCAAAAAGCTTTGTAGAACTCTCTGGGGAATCCATCTGGGCCTGGGGACTTGTTAGGTGGCATGGAGGTAATTGCCTCCAGGATCTCCTCAGGGGTGAAGGGGGAGTTGAGATCTTCTTGGTCAGTCTCTGATAGTTTAGGTAGCAAGATTCCCTCTAGGAAGGAGTGGAGTTCTGCCTCCGTGTGTTTTCTCTCAGAGGTATATAGTTTGCAGTAAAAATCATGAAAAGTATATGTGACCTCGTCCTCTGCTGTTCGGATAGCCATGATTGTACGCTCTGACTGATCTTTTTTAAATTGGTAAGCAAGCAATCTACTAGGCCTATTGCTATACTCATGGTATTTCTGTTTAGTAAAGAAAAGTTTTTTTTAATCTCCAGAGTATAGTCCAAATTCAGTTTGGCTTTGGCTGCTTTAAGTTGACTCCAGGAGGTGCTGTCTGGGGATTGTTTATGTACATTTTCACAGCGTTCCAGCTCCCTCTCAAGATCTAGCCTGTGTGCTTCCATTGATTTTTTCTTAGAGGAAGCATATGCAATTAGATTACCTCTTAGTGTGGCTTTGGCAGCGTCCCACATTGTGGCCGGAGAAACAGGAGAATCTTTGTTGTCTTGTGTGTAGTTGTCTATCCATGTAGTTACCAATGTATGGAATGCTTCGTTTGATAGCATGGAGGTGTTGAATTTCCAGCTCTTTGATCTCGGGATGTTTTTGCAGAGGTCAAAGCGGAGGTGGACAAAGGCGTGATCCGAAAGCGCTATGGGTCCGATTGTACACGTGGCTGAATTTATGAAAATCTTCGGGATAAAAATGTAATCTATACGGGAGTAGGTGTTATGGACATTAGAGTAGTATGTATAGTCCATAGATGAGCTATTAGTCTCTCTCCAGATATCTATCAGTCCCATCTCTTTAGTAA
This sequence comes from Salvelinus namaycush, assembly GCF_016432855.1. Lineage (NCBI taxonomy): Eukaryota > Metazoa > Chordata > Actinopteri > Salmoniformes > Salmonidae > Salvelinus > Salvelinus namaycush. Next base: position 12,691,424 of record NC_052344.1, read on the forward strand.
GCGAGTTCAACATCTTTGCAGATCTGGGATTTGTGGTGGGGACTTGAGATGATTTGTCCAGGGTTGGGTTGAGGGTACAATTAAAATCTCCGGCCATCACGCCAAAGGAAACACAATGCTCATTGAACAGGGTTATCATTTTCAACATGAAAGCAGGAGTATCTGTGTTAGGGGCGTATATGTTTAAGATAGTAATTGGTTGTCCATACAGTGACCCAGTTATCAAAATAAATCTCCCCTCCGGATCAGATATGTTTTTGTCAATTATGAATGGAACATTCTTATGGATAAGTTTGGCTGTACCTCTACTGTTTGATTTGGAAGATGAGAAATACACCTGTCCCACACAAGCTCTGCGGAGTTTGGCATGTTCAGCATCACAGAGGTGTGTCTCTTGTAATAGCACAATGTCTGCTTTTTCCTTTTTTAGAGCACATAGTATCTTTTTCCGTTTTATTGCATGACCTAGACCATGGCAGTTCCATGTCAATAGATTTAAGGTACTAGTCATCGTCATCGTCATCGAACTGTAATCAAACTTTAGTGCAAGTCATCTCTGGGTAAAGGTGGATAATAGTTACAGCTGCGTTCACATAAAAGGAAAATAAATGGTGTACATAAAATAACAATCTCTGAACACCCCAGCCGAGTTCCCAAACAACTCGACATATCCCGTTGGATCTATTACCTCCCCGCTCAGTCACAATTCTGTGTTCCGAAAAAAAACAAAAAACCGGGAACAGTTAGCAACACACAACGTCTCCCCCTCCCCACCAAAGAAATGCCTCATCCTCTCCTCTCCGCCCCACATTGAGTAAATGACAACGTCTCCCCTCCCCACCAAAGAAATGCCTCATCCTCTCCTCTCCGCCCCACATTGAGTAAATGACAACGTCTCCCCCTCCCCACCAAAGAAATGCCTCATCCTCTCCTCTCCGCCCCGCATCGAGTAAATGACAACATAGCCCCTGTCCAGACCACATTAAAAGAGGGAGAAAATAGAATCAATAGCCCAGCCTGCATATACCTCCCCCAAGGGACATAGGGAACCACAAGTGATAATAGCAACAAAAAAAGGGAACTAAAAGTAGGCTGAAACGTTAGTAGGCCCAGGTTAGGCTATAGAGCCTATCCCTCTCAGCTAAAGGAACATAAATATAGATAAGACGGCTATAATGACATTTAGCGGGGCGGGTGGGTCTTTGGATGTCGGCTATATGTTGTCTTACCTCCTTTAGTAATAACAGTAATCACATTTAGTCATTGGTCCATTTCTCATTGACCAGGATTGTCTTTCAAAAAACGTTTTGCCTCTTCGGGAGTTTTGAAGTGTCGCAGGGCTCCTTGGTGAAGAATCCTGAGCTCGTTTGGGTATTTGAATCCCCTAAAGATGCCTCGGTTAATGGAGTATTTCTTCACCTCGTCAAACTCTCGGCGCTTTCAGCGTATTCCAGCTGACAGGTCCTGGTGTAAAGTGAGTTTGGCGTTTCCCACTGTAATGGTGTTGATTTTCGCCGCCTGTAGGACTTGTTCCTTGTCGGTGAATCTCAGGAAACGTATGGTGATTGGGTGCGGTGGTTGTCTGGCTGCTGGTGGGGGCCTCAGTGCTCGGTGAGCTCTCTCGAGTTCTATGGGCCTGTCGGTGGACAGGTGGAGCCACTCGGGAAGTTTGTCTTGCAGGTAGCGAATCAGTGGCATGTTTTCCTCTTCTTTTTCGCCCAGATTTAATAGAACACAATTATTCCTTCGCCCCCTGTTTTCCAGGTCCTCTGTTTTCTCTTCCAGATGCTCTATTTTCTTTTTAGCATGTGCTATTGTTTCCATGGCGTCTGTCAATAAGTTTTCCATGGATAGGATTCGCCCCTCTGCCTCGTCCAGTCGCCCCGCGTTTATGGTTATCTTGTTGTTGATGTCAGGCAAAGCATTTTCCAGGATTGTCACCTTGCCCCCTATCGCACTGAGCTGAGAGTTAATCTAATTTAATGTTGAGTTCTGTACGTTGGGATCTCAACTCAGAAAGGATGTCTTCGACAGAGTGCGAGGTTGGCATTTGTTGGGCCTCGGGGGGGAACGGGTCCTCTTGCTCCTGGCTAATGGCGCTAGCTTTTTCTGAAGCTAGCTGCTTCTTGGAGGCTTTTTCCATCGCTAATGCTCGAGTCCGGGTAAAAATGTCACCTGTAGTGTCGCCTTTTGTAGCCGCCATGACTTTTTGACTAAAGTTAAAGGAGTTTAAACTTGAAGTGGAGGTAAGATTAGGAATTGGAAACTACTTGTGCGGAGCTCTTAGTTCATGCGGCCATCTCGTTCAAGGGTCACGTGATCCCCCCCTTAATTTGAAATTTAATTGACCGAGTGAGAGACCGAGTGAGACACCGTGTGAGAGACCGTGTGAGAGAGAGACAGACAGCAACAGACAGAGACAGAGACAGAGACAGAGACAGAGAGACAGAGAGAGAGAGAGAGAGAGAGAGAGAGAGACAGAGAGAGAGAGAGAGACAGAGACAGAGACAGAGACAGAAAGAAAGAAAGAAAGAAAGAAAGGAGTGAATAAAGGAGAGAGGGAGATATAGACAGAGAGAAATACAGAAAGATAGCGTTTGAGAGAGCGAGAGAATCAGAGTCAGAGGAAGAAAGAGAGAAAGAGAGAGAACGAGCGAGAGGGAGACAGAGCGAGAGGGGAAGAGAAAGAGAGGGGGAGAGACAGAGAGAGACAGAAGGAATTGCACTTCAGAAATCAGCTCAATGTAATTGAAGAATCCATAGAATCTAACCACTTCTGGGATAATTGGAAAACTCTAAACAAACAACAACACGAAGAGTTATCTATCCAAAAATGATGTATGGATAAACCTCTTCTTCAATCTTGTTGGCTCTATAACAAAGAACAAACAGCAAAAACATATACATGATTAAATACAAATCTTAGAACCAACTATTAAAGACTACCAGAACCTCACTGGACTCTCCAAATACATTGAATGAACTACAGGACAGAATCCAACCCCCCAACCCAAAAAGGCCTGTGGGGGTAATGATATCCTAAATAATAAAATATACAGACCACAAATTCCAATTGGCTATACTTAAACTCTTTTACATCATCCTATTTGCATCTTCCCCAATATTTGGAACGAAGAACTGATCACCCCAATCCACAAAAGTGGAGACTGTCACGACTTCCGCCGAAGTCGGTCCCTCTCCTTGTTCGGGCGGTGTTCGGCGGTCGACGTCACCGACCTTCTAGCCATCACTGATCCATTTTTCATTTTCCATTGGTTTTGTCTTGTCTTCTTTCACACCTGGTTCCAATCCCATCAATTACATGTTGTGTATTTAACCCTCTGTTTCCCCTCATGTCCTTGTCGGAGATTGTTTTGTTGTATGTTATATGCAAGTCATGTGTCGGTGTGGCGGGTTTTGTACCCACTTATATTATTTTTTGTATATTTTGGTTTTTGGAGTTTTATGAGCACTTATTAAACGACTCCATTTATACCAAGTTCCTTTTCCTGCGCCTGACTTCCCTGCCACTGACACGCACCCATTACAGAGACAAATTTGACTAATAATTACAGTGGGATTGTGTCAACATATCGGGAAAATACTCTGCATTATCATTAACAGCAGACTCGTACATTTCCTCAGCAAAAACAATGTACTGAGCAAATGTCAAATCGTTTTTTTTACCAAATTACCGTACGACAGACCACGTATTCACCCTGCACACCATAATTGACAAACAAACAATCCAAAACAAAGGCAAAGTCTTCTCATGCTTTGTTGATTTCCAAAAAGCTTTCGACTCAATTTGGCATGAGGGCCTGCTATAGAAATTGATGGAAATTGGAGTTGGGAAAAAAACACACGACATTATAAAATCCATGTGCACAAATAACAAGTGTGCAGTTAAAATTGGCAAAAAACACACACATTTCTATAAACAGGGCCGGGGGGTGAGACAAATCAAATCAAATTTTATTTGTCTAATGCGTCGAATACAACAAGTGTAGACCTTACAGTGAAATGCTTACTTACAAGCCCTTAACCAACAATGCAGTTTTAAGAAAAAAAAAGAAATAAAAGTAACAAGTAATTAAAGAGCAGCAGTAAAATAACAATAGCAAGGCTATATACAGGGGGCACCGGTACAGAGTCAATGTGCGGGAGCACTGGTTAGTCGAGGTAATATGTATATGTAGGTGACTATGGATAGATAATAACAGAGAGTAGCAGCTGCGTAAACGAGGGGGCAATACAAATAGTCTGGGTAGCCATTTGATTAGCTGTTCAGGAGTCTATGGCTTGGGGGTAGAAGCTGTTTAGAAGCCTCTTGGACCTAGACTTGGCGCTCCGGTATCGCTTGCCATGCGGTAGCAGAGAGAACAGTCTCTAGGGTGGCTGGAGTCTTTGACAATTTTTAGGGCCTTCCTCTGACACCGCCTGGTATAGAGGTCCTGGATGGCAGGAAGCTTGGCCCCAGTGATGTACTGGGCCATACGCACTACCCTCTGTAGTGCCTTGCGGTCGGAGGCCGAGTAGTTGCCATACCAGGCAGTGATGCAACCCGTCAGGATGCTCTCGATGGTGCAGCTGTAGAACCTTTTGAGGATCTGAGGACCCATGCAAAATCTTTTCAGTCTCCTGAGGGTGAATAGGTTTTGTCGTGCCCTCTTCACGACTGCCTTGGTGTGCTTGGACCATGTTAGTTTGTGCTGTGGACAGCAAGGAACTTGAAGCTCTCAAACTGCTCCACTACAGCCCCGTTGATGAGAATGGGTGTGTGCTCGGTCTTCCTTTTCCTGTAGTCCACAATCATCTCCTTTGTCTTGATCACGTTAAGGAAGAGGTTGTTGTCCTGGCACCACACGGTCAGGTCTCTGACGTCCTCCTTAAAGGCTGTCTCGTTGTTGTCGGTGATCAGGTCTACTGTTGTGTCATGTCGGTGATCAGGTCTACTGTTGTGTCATCGGCAAACTTAATGATGGTGTTGGAGTTGTGTTTGGCAGTGCAGTCATGAGTGAACATGGAGTACACGAGGGGACTGAGCAAGCACCCCTGAAGGGCTTCCATGTTGAGGATCAGCGTGGGTGCGGCCCGTCAGGAAGTCCAGGATCCAGTTGCAGAGGGAGGTGTTTAGTCGCAGGGTCCCTAGCCTAGTGATGAGATTTGAGGGCACTATGGTGTTGAACGCTGAGCTGTAGTCAATGAATATCATTCTCAGATAGGTGTTTCTTTTGTCTAGGTGTGAAAAGGCAGTGTGGAGTGCAATAGAGACAGCATCATCTGTGGATCTGTTGGGGCGGTATGCAAATTGGAGTGGGTCTAGGATTTCTGGGATAATGGTGCTGATGTGAGCCATGACCAGCCTTTCAAAGCACTTCATGTCTACAGACGTGAGTGCTACGGGTCAGTAGTCATTTAGGCAGGTTACCTTAGTGTTCTTGAGTACAGGCACTATGGTGGTCTGCTTGAAACATGTTGGTACTACATATTACAGAAAACGTCAGTGAAGACACTTGCCAGTTGGTCAGCGCATGCTCGGAGTACACGTCCTGGTAATCCGTCTGGCCCTGCGGCCTTGTGAATGTTGACCTGTTTAAATGTCTTCCTCACATTGGCTGCGGAGAGCATGATCACACAGTCATCCAGAACAGCTGATGCTCTCATGCATGTTTCAGTGTTACTTGCCTTGAAGCGAGCATAGAAGTAATTTAGCTCGTCTGGTAGGCTCGTGTCACTGGGCAGCTCTCGGCGGTCCTTCCCTTGGTAATCCGTGATAGTTTGCAAGCCCTGCCACATCCGAAGAGTGTCAGAGCTGGTGTAGTACAATTCGATCTTAGTTCTGTATTTACGCTTTGCCTGTTTGATGGTTCGTCGGAGGGCATAGCGGGGTTTCTTGTAAGCTTCCGGGTTAGAGTCCCGCTCCTTGAAAGCGGCAGCTCTACCCTTTAGCTCAGTGTGGATGTTGCCTGTATTCCATGGCTTCTGGTTGGGGTATTTACGTACAGTCACTGTTGGGACGACGTCTTCGATGCACTTATTGATGAAGCCAGTGACTGATGTGGTGTACTCCTCAATGCCATCGGAAGAATCCCGGAACATATTCCAGTATGTGCTAGCAAAACAGTCCTGTAGTTTAGCATCTGCTTCATCTGACCACTTTTTTATTGACCGGGTCACTTGTACTTCCTGCTTTAAGTTTTGCTTGTAAGCAGGAATCAGGAGGATATAATTATGTTCAGATTTGCCAAATGCAGGGCGAGGGAGTGCTTTGTACGCGTCTCTGTCTGTGGAGTAAAGATGGTCTACAGTTTTTTCCCTCTGGTTGCACGTTTAACATGTTGGTAGAAATGAGGTAAAACAGATTTAAGTTTCCCTGCATTAAAGTCACCGGCCACTATGAGCGCCACTTCTGGATGAGCGTTTTCCTGTTTGCTTATGGCTGTATACAGCTCATTGAGTCCGGTCTTAGTGCCAGCATCAGTTTGTGCTGGTAAATAGACAGCTACGAAGAATATAGATGAAAACTCTCTAGGTAGATAGTGTGGTCTACAGCTTATCATGAGATACTCAGGCGAGATACTCAGGTGAGCAAAACATTAAGACTTCCTTAGATATCGTTCACCAGCTGTTGTTTACAAATATACATAGACCTTCACCCCTTGTCTTATCAGAGGCTGCTGTTGTATCCTGCCGATACAGTGTATAACCCGCCAGCTGTATGTTATTTATGTCGTAGTTCAGCCACAACTCGGTGAAACATAAGGTATTACAGTTTTGAATGTCCTGTTGGTAGGATATACGTGCTTATAGTTCGTCCACTTAATTATCCAGTGATTGTACGTTGGCCAATAGTACCGATGGCAAATGCTGATTAGCCACTCGTCGCCGGATCCTCACAAGGCACCCCGATCTCCTCCCGCGATACCTACATCTCTTTCTCTGGCCAATGACGGAGATGAGTGCCTGTTCGGGTGTCTGGAGTAAATACCTCTCGTCCGACTCAAAATTATTCGCCCAGTTCAAGGTGAGTAATCGCTGTTCTGATGTCCAGAAGCTCTTTTCGGTCATAAGAGACGGTATCAGCAACATTATGTACAGAATAAGTTATAAGCAATGCAAAAAAACAAACAACACGGTTGGTTAAGAGCTCATAAAACGGCAGCCATCCGGCGCTCTCTTCAAAAAGGGATGCAGCTTAAGCCCCACCTCTTCAACATATATATCAACAAATTGGCGAGGGCACTAGAACAGTCTGCAGCACCTGGCCTCACCCTACTAGAATCTGAAGTCAAATGTCTACTGATGATCTGGTGCTTCTGTCCCCAAACAAGGAGGGCCTACAGCAGCACCTAGATCTTCTGCACCGATTCTGTCAGAGCCAGGCCCTGACAGTAAATCTCAGTAAGACAAAAATAATGGCATTCCAAAAAAGGTCCAGTTACCAGGACCACGAATACAATTTCCATCTAGACACCGTGGCCTAGAGCACACAAAAAACTATAGATACCTCAGTCTAAACATCAGCGCCACAGGTAACTTCCACAAAGCTGTGACCTATCTGAGACAAGACAAGAAGGGCCTTCAATGTCATCAAAAGGAACATAACATTCAACATACCAATTAGGATCTGGCTAAAAATACTTGAATTAGTTATAGAACCCATTGCCCTTTGTGGTCGTGAGGTCTGGGGTACGCTCACCAACCAATAATTCACAAAATGGGACAAACACCAAATTGAGACTCTGCATGCAGAATTCTGCAAAAACACCCAATAATGCATGCAGAACAGAATTAGGCCAATACCCGTTAATGATCAAAATCCAGAAAATAGACGTCAAATTCTACAACCACCTAAAAGGAAGCAATTCCCAAACCATCCATAACAAAGCCAACACCTACAGATAAATAAACCTAAGCAAGCTGGTCCTGGGGCTCTGTTCACAAACACAAACCCCACAGAGCCCCAGGACAGCAACACAATTACACCCAACCAAATCATGAGAAAACTAAAAGATAATTACTTGACACATTGGAAAACATTTACCAAAAAACAGAGAAAACTGGAATGCTATTTGGCCCTAAACAGAAAGTACACAGTGGCAGAATACCTGACCACTGTGACTGACTCAAAATTAAGGAAATCTTTGACTACGTACAGACTCAGTGAGGATAGCCTTGCTATTGAGAAAGGCCACCGTAGGCAGACCTGGCTCTCAAGAGAAGACAGGCTATGTGCACACTGCCCACAAAATGAGGTGGAAACTGAGCTGCACTTCCTAACCTCCTGCCAAATGTATGACACATATTTCCCTCAGATTACACAGACCCACAAAGAATTTGAAAACAAATCCAATTTTGATAAACTCTCATATCTATTGGTTGAAATACCAGTCTGCAATCACAGCAGCAAGATTTGTGACCTGTTGCCACAAAAAAAGGGAAACCACTGAAAAACAAACACCATTGTAAATACAACCTATATTTATGTTTATTTATTTTCCCTTTTGTACTTTAACTATTTTCACATCATTACAACACTGTATATAGAGATAATATGACAAATGTCATTATTTAAAAAAACAAAAACTTTTGTAAGTGTAATGTTTACTGTCAATTTTGTATTGTTTATTTCACTTTTGTTTATAATCTATTTCACTTGCTTTGGTAATGTAAACATATGTTTCCCATGCCAATAAAGGCCCTTACATTGAAATTGAAATTGACAGAGAAACAGAGAAACAGAGAAACAGAGAAAGCGAGAGTGAGAGCGAGAGCAGAGACAGAGACAGAGACAGAGAGACAAAGAAAGAGTGAATAAAGGACAGAGGAGAGATGGAGAGAGAAAGACAGAAAGAGAGAGTGTTTGAGAGAGCGAGAGAGAGAGTCAGAGGAAGAACCAGAGAGAGAGAAACAGAGGCACCAGAGAGGTGAGGTGCTGGGGGTTGTCTCTCTCTCTGTGGAGCCCCAGCCTCAGGCTGTACTAAAGCCCAGACACAGATCACACCTGGTAGGGGGACTGAACTTGTCACTCCTCCACATCTCATTCATCCCCTCTCTTAATCTCCCTCTCTCTTGGCCTGGCTAGACAATAACACAGATAGCTATCGATCTGGAGCACTGAAGACAGGGATGAAGGAGGAATGGAACGGCAGATTTCACAGCAATCTTTTTCATGTCATCCTCAACGTGAACCTCTAACCTGCTGCTCTCTACAGACCAAGAGCCATGGGCTTATGTTGTATTTATGTACTGTATGGGGCAGTACATCAGGGTAACGTGATGCTATTGTATTATATTAGAGGACGTAAGTTGCAATATCTTAGGGCATAAATACAGTTGTATTGAATTTACTAGCCAAAGTGTTGCACTACATGGGAATAGAGGGCCATTTGAGACACACACAGTCTCCTCCAGTGCCCTTGTTCGATAGACCACTCAGGCTGATTAAGAGAGCCCAGAACACCCAGCATCTGTTACAGTCACCGCCCTACACTGTCAGACCAGAGTAATGGCACCCAGAGCCGGGGCAGAGACGGATGGCTGGGGCTTCAAAGACATGACTAATCGCTCGCTGCTGGTCTCTGACAGGGGGAGATAGAGAGGCTGAGGGTGTTTGTCTTTTTCCGTCTGCCCTTCTTTTCTACTCATAGAATGTCTCTCCCTCTCTTTCCCTCCCTCTCTCTCACACACACACACACACACTATGGCTGCGTTTAGACAGGCAGGATATTTTTGTCACTAATTGGTCTTTTGACCAATCACAGTCCATTTCAGAGCCCATCCGATTGTTCAAAAGACCAATTAGTGTAAGAAAATCTGAATTGGACTGCCTGTGTACACGCACCCTATGTAATCACTTCATTTGATCTCTGCTCTGGGGTTACATGACATATTCAACTCTGAGCTAACGATGACATTAGCGGGGTAGGTCGAGTTTTCCCGTAACAACCCCTAACCAGGGATGATGTTATTTTCACAACTTCATGACAGTAAAGTTTAGGATCGAGATAGGTTCAACTTCTACCATGACCTACACCATCATCGGCTGCATCTCAATGGTTAGAAATGGCTTTCTTTTCTCATATCCTTCCCTTCACGACCATTGATTGCAAAGGGGTTGACAAATTATAGCAATATGTTGAAAACCTATCTGGTCCTATCTGAGGAAATGAGACAAGGAAAGGAAAAGAGGAAAGGAAGCTGTTAGGCTAAGGGTATAGTAATGCCATGTATAGAATAAACATAACTTCCGGAAGAGAAAGTCTTTAAAGATGTTTGTTCTACATACATTTTCTATAACATTGCATTTCTATACCCTCGCTAAACTGCACAAGTCAATGCTGTGATACCTGTTCAACACCACACACTGCTGCTCATGCTCACAGATTATTTTGATGTACTTGTTCAACACAGCATGAACTATTGCAATATCTCTGTGTTTTAATTTAATATAACAAATAATAATACACCATGAAATATAGAGGGAAGACATTTATATTCTGTAATGGTACTGAACTCCATTATCGAGATCAACAGGCGCTCAATGACTAGCTAGTACAAATCACTCAATCTGTCTCTCTATATGGGTCTCTCTTTCTCCATTTGACTCTATCTTTCTAGTCTCTCTCTCTATCTTTCTAGTCTCTCTCTCGCTCTATCTTTCTAGTCTCTCTCTCGCTCTATCTTTCTAGTCTCTCTCTCGCTCTATCTTTCTAGTCTCTCTCTCGCTCTATCTTTCTAGTCTCTCTCTCGCTCTATCTTTCTAGTCTCTCTCTCGCTCTATCTTTCTAGTCTCTCTCTCGCTCTATCTTTCTAGTCTCTCTCTCGCTCTATCTTTCTAGTCTCTCTCTCGCTCTATCTTTCTAGTCTCTCTCTCGCTCTATCTTTCTAGTCTCTCTCTCTCTATCTTTCTAGTCTCTCTCTCAGACCTCTCTCTCTCTCTCTGACCTCTCTCTCTCTCTCTCTCTCTCTGATCTCTCTCTATCTGACCTCTCTCTCTCTCTCTCTCTCTCAGATCTATCTCTCTCTCTCTCTCAGAACTCTCTCTCTCTCTCAGAACTCTCTCTCTCTCTGACCTCACTCTCTCTCTCAGACCTCACTCTCTCTCGCTCAGACCTCTCTCTCTCTCTCTCTCTCTCTCTCTCTCTCTCTCAGAACTCTCTCTCTCAGACCTCTCTCTCTCAGACCTCTCTCTCTCAGACCTCTCTCTCTCAGACCTCTCTCTCTCAGACCTCTCTCTCTCAGACCTCTCTCTCTCAGACCTCTCTCTCTCTCTCTCTCTGACCTCTCTCTCTCTCTGACCTCTCTCTCTCTCTCTCTCAGAACTCTCTCTCTCAGAACTCTCTCTCTCAGAACTCTCTCTCTCAGAACTCTCTCTCTCAGACCTCTCTCTCTCTCAGACCTCTCTCTCTCTCTCTCTCAGACCTCTCTCTCTCTCTCAGACCTCTCTCTCTCAGACCTCTCTCTCTCTCAGACCTCTCTCTCTCTCAGACCTCTCTCTCTCTCAGACCTCTCTCTCTCTCTCTCTCTCAGACCTCTCTCTCAGACTCTCTCTCTCTCTCTCTGACCACTCTCTCTCCCAGACCTCTCTCTCTCTCTCTCCCAGACCTCTCTCTCTCTCTCTCTCTCTCTCTCTCAGAACTCTCTCTCTCTCAGACCTCTCTCTCTCTCAGACCTCTCTCTCTCTCAGACCTCTCTCTCTCTCTGACCTCTCTCTCTCTCTGACCTCTCTCTCTCTCTCAGACCTCTCTCTCTCTCTCAGACCTCTCTCTCTCTCTCAGACCTCTCTCCCTCCCTCCATGGGAAACATATGTTAACATTGCAAAAAGCAAGTGAAATGGATAATAAACAAAAGAGAAATAAACAAAAAATGTAAAGTAAACATTACTCACAAAGGTTTCAGAGGAAGAGAGACATTTCAAATGTCATATTATGGCTATGTACAGTGTTATAACGATGTGCAAATAGTTAAAGTACAAAAGGGAAAATAAATAAACATAAATATTGGTTATATTTACAATGGCGTTTGTTCTTCACTGCTTGCCCTTTTATTGTGGCAACAGGTCATAAATCCTGCTGCTGTGATGGCACACTGTGGTATTTCACCAAATAGATATGGGAGTTTATCAAAATTGGATTTGTTTTCAAATTCTTTGTGGGTCTGTGTAATCTGAGGGAAATAGAGTGCATTCAGAAAGTATTCAGACCCCTTCACTTCATCCACATTTTGGTACGTTACAGCCTGTTCTAAAATGTATTAAAGTGTTGTTCCCCCCTCATCAATCTACACACAACACCCCATAATGACAAAGTGAAAACAGACATTTTTGCAAATTTGTAAAAATGGAAATATGACATTTACATAAGTATTCAGAACCTTTACTTTGCGGAAGCACGATTACAGCCTCGAGTCTTCTTGGGTATGACACTACAAGCTTGGCACACCTGTATTTGGGGAGATTCTCCCATTCTTCTCTGTAGATCCTCTCAAGCTCTGTCAGGTTGGATAGGGAGAGTCGCTGCACAGATATTTTCAGGTCTCTCCAGAGATGTTCGATCAGGATCAAGTCCGGGCTCTGGCTGGGCCACTCAAGGACATTCAGAGACTTGTCCCCGAAGCCACTCATGCGTCTCCCAGTCCCAGCTGCTGAAAAACATCCCCACAGCATGCTGCTGCCACACCCATGCTTCTCTGTAAGGATGGTCCCAGGTTTCCTCCAGACATGACTCTTGGCATTCAGGGCAAAGAGTTCAAACTTGGTTTCACTGCAATTTATAGCCCTGGCCACATCTGCAGTCCTCATGCCTCCTTGCAGCATGCCTAAGGCACATTCACGCAGATGAGCAGGGACCTTCTTGGGCATCTTTCTTTTGGTGTTTTTCAGAGTCAGTAGAAAGGCCTCTTTAGTGTCCTAAGTTTTCATAACTTTGACCTTAATTGCCTACCGTCTGTAAGCTGTTAGTGTCTTAACGTGTCACGACTTCCGCTGAAGTCGGTCCCTCTCCTTGTTCGGGCGGCGTTCGGCGGTCGACATCACCGGTCTTCTAGCCATCGCCGATCCACCTTCCATTTGTTTTGTCTTGTCTTCCCACACACCTGCTTTCAATTCCATCATTACATGTTGTGTATTTAACCCTCTGTTCCCCCCATGTCCCTGTCCGGAATTGTTTATTGTAGTGCTTGTGCACGTTATGCTGGTGTGTAACGGGTTTTGTTACCCATTGATTTATTGTTCTGTTTACGATGGTTTTGTTTATTAAGCTGCGCCGTTGTAAATCAGTTTTTGCTCTCCTGCGCCTGACTTCTCTGCCGCCAGTACGCACCCCCTACATGACGACCTTTCCACAGGCGCATGTTCATTCATTGTTTAGGGTTCAGTGAACAAGCATGGGAAACAGTGTTTAAACACTTTACAATGAAGATCTGTGAAGTTATTTGGATTTATACAAATTATCTTTGAAAGACAGGGTCCTGAAAAAGGAGTTTATATCTGATTCAAATATTTAATACATTTGCAAAAAAATTCTAAAAACCTGTTTTCACTGTCATTATGAGGTATTGTGTGTAGATTGATGAAGATTTTTTTAAATGTAATCCATTTTAGAATAAGGCTGTAACGTAACAAAATGTGGAAAAAGTCAAGGGGTCTGAATAATTTACGAATGCATTGTATGTGTCTCTAATATGGTCATACATTTGGCAGGAGGTTAGGAAGTGCATCTTAGTTTCCACATAATTTGTATTCTCTTGAGAGCCAGGTCTGCCTATGGTGGCCTCTCTCAATAGCAAGGCTATGCTCACTGAGTCTGTACATAGTCAAAGCTGTCCTTAATTTTGGTTCAGTCACAGTTGTCAGGTATTCTGCCACTGTTACTCTCTGTTTAGGGCCAAATAGTATTCTAGTTTGCGCTGTTTTTGGAAAATTATTTCCAATGTGTTAAGTAATTATCTTTTTGTTATCTCATGGTTTGGTTGGGTCTAATTGTGTTGCTGTCCTGGGGCTTGCTTCGGGGACTCTTCTCTAGGTTAATCTCTCTATAGGTGATGGCTTTGTAATGGAAAGTTTGGGAATCGCTTCCTTTTTAGGTGGTTGTAGAATTTAATGGCTCTTTTCTAGATTTTGATCATTTGCGGGTATCGGCCTAATTCTGCTCTGCATGCATTATTTGGTGCTTTACGTTGTACAAGGAGGATGTTTTTGCAGAGTTCTGCATGCACTCTCTCTCTCTATCCTCTGATAAACAGAATTGGGGGTTAGAGGTAGCATGGGGCAAAAGGCTTAATACAGAGGAGTCCACAAGGAGAATGGGCTAATTTATTTACTACATACTAACTATTGCATACGCACCTACACACACACCCACATACCTGCATTATCTAGTGGTGTGTCTATACCGAGAGAGAGATCTGTCTCCATTTAAGCCCCTTCATAATGACCCCTTAATGTAAATACAGAAGTCATCTTCACCCATTTCCATGACGACAGGCACCTCCCCCCTCGCCTTGTCCGTACATCAATCAGACCAACAGCTGTCCTTTACTGGCTGGTTAAGGTGACAGACCACGCCCCCTCACAGGCCCTCTATTGTGGACAGAGAAAAAAGCTGAGTTCTCAAGGTAACAACAACAATCACCAAAGCTTGAGTAAAGTAGGGAGTGTGTGTGTGTGTGTATTGTTATGCGCATGAGTGTATTGTGTGTGTGTGTACATGTCTCTGTTTGCCTGTTGATCCCAGTAGGCTTTACTGCAGTGGTAGTGAGCAGAGTTAGGGTCAAATTCATTTAGGCTCTAGTCAATTCCAGCACATGAACTTGATATGCAACTGTAATGGGAAAAGTGGCCTCTCCATAGCATAGCTGTTGTTCCCATTTCAGTTTGCTGTCAATTTCATCTCCTGAATAGAGTGGTGCTAAAAAATGTTATTTTTTTTAAATGGCCACCATCAATTTCCAGCGTTTTCTTTCTCAGGCTAATGGAAACCAAATCAATGATTTATCTCCCCGTCGTCCAACATCTCATGAATATGAAATGATGTGTACCACATCGAGGTTTCCTAGTTGAAGGAAGAAGCTCAAACCGTTTCCCTCGCCACTCGGCGGCTGAAACCTCAAAGAGAAACAGAACATGAAATTACTTCCTAGCGAGTTAGTGTGGCGGAATGTTCCAGCGCCAGAGAAATAGAAACTAACAATAGGGAAGTTTGAAGTAACCCCGGTACTTGAAAGAGACTGGGCAGAAGCTTTGGCGCGGCTTCATTCAATATTAATTATATCTAAAGGCATTTCAGAGCAGGGGAAGAGATCACAGATTTATAAAAGAAAGAAAAAAGGGCCAGGCAAGGCGAGGATGAGAGAATTCCCCAGACTCTCAGAACTTCTGCCAGAGACCCTCAGCAGTTTTTGACTGGACTAAAGCGAGCTGGACTAAAGTAGTATAATACTAATGGGAAGGGAATGACAAGGATAGGATGGTATGTGTGGGTGGGTGATGGTATGTGGGTCATTCTTAAAATACGGTCGCATTTGGGCAAGGTTTTTTGGAAAACATTAACTTATTTTAATATTTATTTTTATTTTTATTTATTTGGGTACATCTTCCCATTCGAAATCAACACACATGGTAGCTTAATGCCTTTAAACAATTGATACCATTATGATAACATTGTGCCACCAGTAGGAATAGTAACACCAATGATGGTAACACCAATGATGGTAACACCAATGAGACATTTGAGATAAAGGAGGATTTTCTGAAAAGGAGGCTTCACATGCTCAAATCTATGGTCATCAAGCCTTTACAAACCATTTACTGAAGTGATATGATTAATCATTTTGCTCACAATGTTATTGTGATGAGCCATCAAACAGGCAAAGCGTCAATACAGGACTAAGATCGAAACCTACTACGCCGGCTCTGACGCTCGTTGGATGTGGCAGGGCTTGCAAACTATCACGGATTACAAAGGGAAACCAAGCCACGAGCTGCCCAGTGACGCGAGCCTACTAGACGAGCTAATTGCCTTCAATGCTTTCTTCGAGGCAAGAAACAATTAACCATACATGAGAGCACCAGCTTTTCCAGAAGACTGTGTGATCTCGCTCTCCATGTGAGTTCGATCTTTAAACAGGTTAACATCGACGAGGTCGAGTGGCCAGATGGACTACATACTCAGAACAGCTGGCAAGTGTCTTCACTTACATTTTCAACCTTTCCCTGACCATGTCTGTAATACCTACGTTTCAAGCAGACCACCATAGTCCCTGTGCCCAAGATCGCCACGGTAACATGTTTAAATGACTATTGCCCCTTAGCAATCACATCTGTAGGCTTGAAATGCTTTGAAAGGCTGGTCATGGCTCACATCAACAACATCATCCCAGACACCAGATGACAAAATCTTATTGCACACCACACTGCCCTCGCCCACCTGGATAAAAGGAATACCTATGTGAGAATGTTGTTAATTGATTACAGCTCAGCATTCAGCTCCATAGTGCCCTCCAAGCTCATCACTAAGCTCAGGACCCTGGGACTGAGAACCTCCCTCTGCAACTGGATCCTTGACTTCCTGACAGGCTGCCTCCAGGTGGTGAGAGTAGGCAACAACACGTGTGCATGCTGACCCTCAACACGGGGGATCCTCAGTCCCCTCCTGTACTCCTTGTTGACCCACAACTGAATGGCCGCGCCTGACTCCAGCACCATCATCAAGTTTACTGACTGCATGATGGTCGTAGGCCTGATCACCTAACGACGATGAGACTGCCTATAAGGAGGAGGTTAGTGACCCGGCAATGTGGTGCTGATCATGGAATACAGGAAATGGAGGGCCGAGCACGCCCCAGTCCACATCGATGGGCCTGTAGTGGAGCGGATCGAGAGCTTCAAGATCCTCGGTGTCCACATCACTAAGGAATTAACATGGTCCACACACACCAACACAATGCCTCTTTCCCCATAGGAGGCTGAAAAGATTTGGCATGGGCCTTCAGATCCTCAAAAAGTTCTACAGCTGCACCATTGAGAGCATCTTGACTGGCTGCATCACTGCTTAGTATGGCAACTGCTTGGCATGCGACCGCAAGGTGCTATAGAGGGTAGTGTGATTGACCCAGTACACAACTGGGGCCGAGCTCCCTGCCATCAAAAAGCCATTAAGCTACCTCTATACCAGGCAGTGTCAGAGGAAGGCCCTAAAAAGACTCCAGCCACCCAAGTCATAGACTGTTTTCTCTGCTCTCGCACGGAAAGTGGTACTGATGCACCAAGTCTGGAACCAACAGGACCCTGAACAGCTTCTACCCCCAATACGCATGCACGCACACACACACACACGCACACACAACAAAGAGATCTAAACTGCCTGTACAGAACCTTGCATGGCTCAGCACACTGGTGTTGCAGTTACCAGGGCAACCAAAGAAACAGATGCAGGTCACAGCGAGCAGAGAGAAATGGTGGGAGGAGGAGGGCTTGTCCAACACCCACAAAACCCTTTATTACACACAAACACGTACAGTGCATTCGGAAAGTATTCAGACCCCTTCACTTTTTCCACATTTTGTTACGTTACAACCTTATTCTAAAATGGATTAAATAATGTTTTCCCCTCATTAATCTACACACAACACCCCATAATGATAAGGCAAAAACAGATTTTTATAAATGTTTGCAAATTTATTACAAATAAAAAACTGAAATACTTTATTTACATAAGTATTCAGACCCTTTGCTACGAGATTCAAAATTTAGCTCCAGAACATCCTTTTTCCATTGGTCATCCTTGAGATGTTTTTACAACATGATTGGAGTCCATCTTTGGTAAATTAAATTGATTGGATATGATTTGGAAAGGAACACACCTGTCTATATAAAGGTCCCACAGTTGACAGGGCATGTCAGAGCAAAAACCAAGCCATGAGGTCGAAGGAATTGTCCGTAGAGATCCGAGACAGGATTGTGTCGAGGCACAGATCTGGGGAAGGGTACCAAAAAGTGTCTGAGCATTGAAGGTCGCCAAGAACACAGTGGCCTCCATCATTCTTAAATGGAAGAAGTTTGGAACCACTAAGAATCTTCCTAGAGCTGGCCGCCTGGCCAAACTGAACAATCGAGGGAGAAGGGCCATGGTCAGGGAGGTGACCAAGAACACGATGGTCACTCCGACAAAGATTCAGAGTTCCACTGTGGAGATGGGAGAACCTTCCAGAAGGAGAATCATCTCTGCAGCACTCCACCAATCAAGCATTTCTGGTAGAGTGGACAGACGGATGCCACTCCTTAGTAAAAGGCACATGACAGCCCGCTTGGAGTTTGCCAAAAGGCACCTAAAGGACTCTCAGACCATGAGAAACAAGATTCTCTGGACTGATGAAACCAAGATTGAACTCTTTGGCCTGAATGCCAAGCGTCACGTCTGGAGGAAACCTGGCACCATTCCTACGGTAATGCATAGTGGTGGCAGCATCATGCTGTGAGGATGTTTTTCAGTGGCAGGGACTGGGAGACTAGTCCGGATTGAAGGAAAGATGAACGGAGCAAAGTACAGAGAGATCCTTGATGAAAACCTGCTCCAGAGCGCTCAGGACCTCAGACTGGGGCGAAGGTTCACCTTCCAACAGGACAACGGCTCTAAGCACACACCCAAGACAACACAGGAGTGGCTTTGAGACAAGTCTCTGAATGTCCTTGACTGGCCCAGCTAGAGCCCGGACTTGAACCCGATCAAACAGACCTGAAAATAGCTGTTTGAGTTATAGTTTATTTATTCTTGCTCACAGATAAAACTGAAGAAATGCAGTGGGTAGAGTGGTGTTTTGCAGGCGGTTCGTACAGGCAGTTATGCATGACAGTTATACAGGGCAGTTATACAGGACGGTTATACAGGACAGTTATACAGGACAGTTATACAGGACAGTTATACAGGACAGTTGTACAGGACAGTTGTACAGGACAGTTGTACAGGACGGTTGTACAGGACGGTTGTACAGGACGGTTGTACAGGACGGTTGTACAGGACAGTTATACAGGACAGTTATACAGGACAGTTAAACAGGACAGTTATACAGGACAGTTAAACAGGACAGTTATACAGGACAGTTATACAGGACAGTTATACAGGACAGTTAAACAGGACAGTTATGCAGGACAGTTAAATAGGACAGTTAAACAGGACAGTTATACAGGACAGTTATACAGGACAGTTAAACAGGACAGTTGGTGGCTGTTTCTCGGGAGCCTGGTGGTGCAGTTACCTCTTTTTGGAGGGAGCAGGTCATTCAGTGGATGGTAAAGAGTGTGCATGTCCTTCACCAGGTGCACTGCAGCCTGCTCTGCAGTGAAGGGCTAAATGTGTCATTTGCCATCACCCATCTGCCTTCTTCCTGTGGTGTAGCTGTGGAGCCAGGCTAGTAACCATCACCCATCTGCCTTCTTCCTGTGGTGTAGCTGTGGAGCCAGGCTAGTAACCATCACCCATCTGCCTTCTTCCTGTGGTGTAGCTGTGGAGCCAGGCTAGTAACCATCACCCATCTGCCTTCTACCTGTGGTGTAGCTGTGGAGCCAGGCTAGTAACCATCACCCATCTGCCTTCTTCCTGTGGTGTAGCTGTGGAGCCAGGCTAGTAACCATCACCCTCTGCCTTCTACCTGTGGTGTAGCTGTGGAGCCAGGCTAGTAACCATCACCCATCTGCCTTCTACCTGTGGTGTAGCTGTGGAGCCAGGCTAGTAACCATCACCCATCTGCCTTCTACCTGTGGTGTAGCTGTGGAGCCAGGCTAGTAACCATCCCCCATCTGCCTTCTACCTGTGGTGTAGCTGTGGAGCCAGGCTAGTAACCATCACCCATCTGCCTTCTACCTGTGGTGTAGCTGTGGAGCCAGGCTAGTAACCATCACCCATCTGCCTTCTACCTGTGCTGTAGCTGTGGAGCCAGGCTAGTAACCATCACCCTCTGCCTTCTTCCTGTGGTGTAGCTGTGGAGCCAGGCTAGTAACCTTCACCCATCTGCCTTCTACCTGTGGTGTAGCTGTGGAGCCAGGCTAGTAACCATCACCCATCTGCCTTCTACCTGTGGTGTAGCTGTGGAGCCAGGCTAGTAACCATCACCCATCTGCCTTCTACCTGTGGTGTAGCTGTGGAGCCAGGCTAGTAACCATCACCCTCTGCCTTCTTCCTGTGGTGTAGCTGTGGAGCCAGGCTAGTAACCTTCACCCATCTGCCTTCTACCTGTGGTGTAGCTGTGGAGCCAGGCTAGTAACCATCACCCATCTGCCTTCTACCTGTGGTGTAGCTGTGGAGCCAGGCTAGTAACCATCACCCATCTGCCTTCTACCTGTGGTGTAGCTGTGGAGCCAGGCTAGTAACCATCACCCATCTGCCTTCTTCCTGTGGTGTAGCTGTGGAGCCAGGCTAGTAACCATCACCCATCTGCCTTCTACCTGTGGTGTAGCTGTGGAGCCAGGCTAGTAACCATCACCCATCTGCCTTCTACCTGTGGTGTAGCTGTGGAGCCAGGCTAGTAACCATCACCCATCTGCCTTCTACCTGTGGTGTAGCTGTGGAGCCAGGCTAGTAACCATCACCCATCTGCCTTCTACCTGTGGTGTAGCTGTGGAGCCAGGCTAGTAACCATCACCCATCTGCCTTCTTCCTGTGGTGTAGCTGTGGAGCCAGGCTAGTAACCATCACCCATCTGCCTTCTACCTGTGGTGTAGCTGTGGAGCCAGGCTAGTAACCATCACCCATCTGCCTTCTACCTGTGGTGTAGCTGTGGAGCCAGGCTAGTAACCATCACCCATCTGCCTTCTTCCTGTGGTGTAGCTGTGGAGCCAGGCTAGTAACCATCACCCATCTGCCTTCTACCTGTGGTGTAGCTGTGGAGCCAGGCTAGTAACCATCACCCATCTGCCTTCTACCTGTGGTGTAGCTGTGGAGCCAGGCTAGTAACCATCACCCATCTGCCTTCTACCTGTGGTGTAGCTGTGGAGCCAGGCTAGTAACCATCACCCATCTGCCTTCTTCCTGTGGTGTAGCTGTGGAGCCAGGCTAGTAACCATCACCCATCTGCCTTCTACCTGTGGTGTAGCTGTGGAGCCAGGCTAGTAACCATCACCCATCTGCCTTCTACCTGTGGTGTAGCTGTGGAGCCAGGCTAGTAACCATCACCCATCTGCCTTCTACCTGTGGTGTAGCTGTGGAGCCAGGCTAGTAACCATCACCCTCTGCCTTCTACCTGTGGTGTAGCTGTGGAGCCAGGCTAGTAACCATCACCCATCTGCCTTCTTCCTGTGGTGTAGCTGTGGAGCCAGGCTAGTAACCATCACCCATCTGCCTTCTACCTGTGGTGTAGCTGTGGAGCCAGGCTAGTAACCATCACCCATCTGCCTTCTTCCTGTGGTGTAGCTGTGGAGCCAGGCTAGTAACCATCACCCATCTGCCTTCTACCTGTGGTGTAGCTGTGGAGCCAGACTAGTAACCATCACCCATCTGCCTTCTACCTGTGCTGTAGCTGTGGAGCCAGGCTAGTAACCATCACCCATCTGCCTTCTTCCTGTGGTGTAGCTGTGGAGCCAGGCTAGTAACCATCACCCATCTGCCTTCTACCTGTGGTGTAGCTGTGGAGCCAGGCTAGTAACCATCACCCATCTGCCTTCTTCCTGTGGTGTAGCTGTGGAGCCAGGCTAGTAACCATCACCCATCTGCCTTCTACCTGTGGTGTAGCTGTGGAGCCAGGCTAGTAACCATCACCCATCTGCCTTCTTCCTGTGGTGTAGCTGTGGAGCCAGGCTAGTAACCATCACCCATCTGCCTTCTACCTGTGGTGTAGCTGTGGAGCCAGGCTAGTAACCATCACCCATCTGCCTTCTACCTGTGGTGTAGCTGTGGAGCCAGGCTAGTAACCATCACCCATCTGCCTTCTACCTGTGGTGTAGCTGTGGAGCCAGGCTAGTAACCATCACCCATCTGCCTTCTACCTGTGGTGTAGCTGTGGAGCCAGGCTAGTAACCATCACCCATCTGCCTTCTACCTGTGGTGTAGCTGTGGAGCCAGGCTACTAACCATCACCCATCTGCCTTCTTCCTGTGGTGTAGCTGTGGAGCCAGGCTAGTAACCATCACCCATCTGCCTTCTACCTGTGGTGTAGCTGTGGAGCCAGGCTAGTAACCATCACCCATCTGCCTTCTTCCTGTGGTGTAGCTGTGGAGCCAGGCTAGTAACCATCACCCATCTGCCTTCTACCTGTGGTGTAGCTGTGGAGCCAGGCTAGTAACCATCACCCATCTGCCTTCTTCCTGTGGTGTAGCTGTGGAGCCAGGCTAGTAACCATCACCCATCTGCCTTCTACCTGTGGTGTAGCTGTGGAGCCAGGCTAGTAACCATCACCCATATGCCTTCTTCCTGTGGTGTAGCTGTGGAGCCAGGCTAGTAACCATCACCCATCTGCCTTCTACCTGTGGTGTAGCTGTGGAGCCAGGCTAGTAACCATCACCCATATGCCTTCTTCCTGTGGTGTAGCTGTGGAGCCAGGCTAGTAACCATCACCCTCTGCCTTCTTCCTGTGGTGTAGCTGTGGAGCCAGGCTAGTAACCTTCACCCATCTGCCTTCTACCTGTGGTGTAGCTGTGGAGCCAGGCTAGTAACCATCACCCTCTGCCTTCTTCCTGTGGTGTAGCTGTGGAGCCAGGCTAGTAACCATGACCCATCTGCCTTCTTCCTGTGGTGTAGCTGTGGAGCCAGGCTAGTAACCATCACCCTCTGCCTTCTTCCTGTGGTGTAGCTGTGGAGCCAGGCTAGTAACCATCACCCATCTGCCTTCTCCCTGTGGTGTAGCTGTGGAGCCAGGCTAGTAACCTTGGACACAGTTCAATGTCAGACAGATGTTACAGGAGCTTTGCGTGATCTACTCGATCAAAGGCTTTGGACATATCAGCAAGTAACAACCAACAATGGTGAGAGTTTCTGGAGTCTGTAGCTGTCAACCAGGAGTTGTTTTGATGAAGTTCTCCTGGATTTTTCCAGGGCATGAAGTTAGAGAGATGGGCCTCCAGTCACTCATTGTACATGGGTTGGACACTTTAAGTATGGGACACACATTGGCAGTCTTCCAGGCAGCAGGAACAGTCCCCTGCCAGTAGGAGGTGTTGACTATATGTGTGATGACAGGGGCTAGATCTTCTGCATGCTCTTTTAATAGTCAGGCTGGAATGCCATCAGGCCCACACGCTTTACATGGGCTGAGTCTGGTTAGAGCTTGCTTTATCTGGCCACTGCTGCACAGCTCAACCTGACTTGTAGGAAGATGGCAAGAGGTGTGGTGCTTATCCACGCCTCAGCAAAAAAGACATTAAAAACATCAGCCACGTCGTTGTCTTCAATTCCCTTCACCTGTATTCTCCCTCCTGATGTTGTCTTTCGTCCCAGTCCTTTGTTAATGAATTCCCACCATTCCTTGGGGTTTTTCTTCTTTAGGTCCTGGATTTCAGTTTTGTAGTAGCTTGTTTTTGCTTCCTTGATAAGCATTTGCACTGTGTTTCTCTATTTTCTCCATTTCATTTTTTCCCCATTTGTTAAAAATCTTCTGTCTTTTCCTGATGGCAGCCTTTATTCCTTCAGTCATCCAGGGCTTGTCCAGTGTTTCTTATTGGCATGCATACATCAAGTGCAGTTTGGATGCAGGAGTTGAACGTCTCCACCTTTGCATCGATGCTCTCCACCTCATATTTGGCAGATCAGTCAGTACTGGCCATACATCGTGCTAAGGCCTCCTTTCTGTTCTGGGTTACCAGATGTCCTTTTTTCCGCTGCACCTTGCTTCTCCCTCCTGATGTTTGGGGAGAACAGCAGACATTTGTGATCACTGGATATGAGAGGAGCAAGTACAGTGTGGGTGTTGTAGTGATTCTTCATCTTGGTAATGATCAGATCTAAGATGGAGTCCCCTCTGGTCTTGTCTTTGACCACTTGTTTCATGTCTGGATGGGAGTTTGTCAGCATCTTGATAGCCAGGTGATTAAAGTCTCCAAACAGGATGAGCCCCATTTGGGCTCAGGATGAACATCCTGATCACATCGATAGTGTTGATGAGATAATTCACAGTGTTCTGCTGAAGTGTTTTCTCATTTGCCCATGGTGAATGGTAGAGAACTCCCACTACCAGAGTTGAGACTGAGACTGAGCTGGGGAGTCGTTTAGGGCGGAGCTGAAGCCGCATACACTCAAATTCCTCTTTCACTAGGTCAGTTCTTCTCTTTGCCTGCATACTGTGGTTCACATAAATAACCACGCCCCCTCTCATCCCCCCTCTGGACCTGTCTTTCTGAACAACTGATAGTTATATATGAAAAGAGATTCATCTAGGATATTTTCGTGGGCCCTAGTTTCAGTGACACATCCAATGTCTTAATTTACTCATTGAAGATCACTGTGCAGTGACGCTCCCCATCCAACCTGACAGAGCTTGAGAAGATCCGCAGAGAAGAATGGGAGAAACTCCCCAAATACAGGTGTGCCAAGCTTGTAGCGTCATACCCAAGAAGACTCAAGGCTGTAATCGACGTCAAAGGTGCTTCAACAAAGTACTGAGTAAAGGGTCTGAATACTAATGTAATGTGATGTTTCCGTTTTATATTTGCAATACATTTGCAAAAATTTATAAAAACTGTTTTTGCTTTGTCATTATGGGGTATAGTGTGTAGATTGATGAGAGAAAAAAACGATTTAATCAATTTTAGAATAAGGTTGTAACGTAAGAAAATGTGGAAAAAGTCAAGGGGTCTGAATACTTTCCAAATTAACTGTATTCAGACTCATATTGTAACGGCAGCCTTCCTTCTCTTCAAGAGAAGAGGAGGTGTAGCAGGGATCGGACCAACACGCAGCGTAGCCAGTGCTCAACATGTTTAATTAAACGAATAAACAGTGAACACTACAAATACAAAATAACAAAATGTGGCAAACCGATACAGGCCTATCTGGTGCAGAGAAAACACAGAGACAGGAAACAACCACCCACAAATCCCCAACACAAAACAAGCCACCTATATATGATTCCCAATCAGGGACAACGATTGACAGCTGCCTCTGATTGAGAACCATATTAGGCCGAACACAGAAACAGACAAACTAGGCACACAACATAGAATTCCCACCCAGCTCACGTCCTGACCAACACTAAAACAAGCACAACACACAAGAACTATGGTCAGAACGTGACACATATAGGCAGTCTGTCTCTCTCTGCATAAAATACATCGACCATATCCTACACCAGCCAAACCAATACTACTGTATATATCACACTGTAAAAAAGCCATTTAACCATTTAATCAGCATTATTGTTGAGTGAGTGAGTTGAGTGGACTTCAAAATAGCATTGAAGTGGATTCAACCTATAAATATCAAGGCTACCAGCTGCAACACGATTTCTAGTTTGCTCGACACTAGATTTTAGATTGCTCAAGATTTATTGACTAAAATTACAAACTCATGTTGGTTTAAAACCACACCCATGATTATCATATTTCCCAGGATGCTCCATTACAGGTTGATTATCAGAAGTGTTTGTTAAAATACCTGTGTTTTTGCATGTACATTGATCGGTTGATTAGTCTTAAACGACACATAAATAAATACAACGTTTCTAAACTAATCCAATCTGTTAGTAGTTGGATTTATTGCAACAGTTACTGAGATGGCTGTTCCAGTTTAGATGATTTAGGTAGTCTCATGAATGAATCTTCCCTACCCCGGCAGTAATTCTCAGGGGTCCACACTAACATTTTCCCCTGGTGGTCCTGGTACCGCTAACTTTTTCATTTGGAAGCAAACCAAAAAATTATAGCGTCACACAATAGAAACAATTATTAACCACTTACAAAGTCATTCACAATGTTTTTTAAGAGGTGTAATAGACGACAGATGCTATTCAATAAATACGTGGTTTCATCTAACGTATCCATGCAGGAATGCATGAGTCAGGATATTTTGATGTGCAACCTTATTCAGGGATTTTCATGAATTTTGGGTTGACAATTTGGCTATTGTTGTTATATTTTACTGTTAAAATAGGGCTCCAGATTTGTATTTTGTTCAATAGAGATTAATTTATTGTAAATATTTACTTTTGTATTTTTCTTACTTTCTAACTCCGCATTGTTGGAAACGGGCTTGTAAGTAAGCATTTCACTGTAAAGTCTACACCTGTTGTATTCAGAGCATGTGACCAATAAGATTTTATTTGACTAAATATTTATGTTTGCTAATATCATAGGCTAATTTATTTGGGGCTAATTCACCACCTGAGTAAGAGGAAACAAAAAAAAGTGTATTTCACACTATCTGTATCTCAATGCCATATCAAATGTATTGGTTGTAAAATAGTTCTTTAGAGCACAATATTGAGAGTTGAGAAATAAAACGTATACCTACAGAAAGCTGAGAACCCTCTCTCTATTTTCAACAGCAACAACATTAGTTGCTTCCAAATCTGTGTTTCTCCCGCAACTGCCGATTTTGCAGGTTTTCCTACTTACAAAGCATGTAGAGGTCTGTAATTTTTTATCATAGGTACACTTCAACTGTGAGAGACGGAATCTAAAACAAAAATCCAGAAAATCACATTGTATGATTTTTAAGTAATTAATTTGCATTTTATTGCATGACATAAGTATTTGATCACCTACCAACCAGTAAGAATTCCAGCTCTCACAGACCTGTTAGTTTTTCTTTAAGAAGCCCTCCTGTTCTCCACTCATTACCTGTATTAACTGCACCTGTTTGAACTCGTTACCTGTATAAAAGACACCTGTCCACACACTCAATCAAACAGACTTCAACCTCTCCACAATGGCCAAGACCAGAGAGCTGTGTAAGGACATCAGGGATAAAATTGTAGACCTGCACAAGGCTGGGATGGGCTACAGGACAATAGGCAAGCAGCTTGGTGAGAAGGCAACAACTGTTGGCGCAATTATTAGGAAATGGAAGAAATTCAAGATGACGGTCAATCACCCTCGGTCTGGGGCTCCATGCAAGATCTCAACTCGTGGGGCATCAATGATCATGAGGAAGGTGAGAGATCACGATCATGATCGCTCGGCGCGATGCGTGAAGAAACCAGGTGGCTGTACCGACTCTGATAGCGTGTCTCGAGTGACCCATGTTTCCGTGAAACAAAGAACGTTACAGTCTCTGATGTCTTTCCGGAAGGCAACCCTTGCTCGGATTTCATCAACCTTGTTGTCAAGAGACTGGACATTGGCGAGTAGTATGCTCGGGAGCGGTGCGCGATGTGAAAGTCTATGGAGCCTGACCAGAAGACCGCTCCGTCTGCCCCTTCTGCGGCGCCGTTGTTTTGGGTCGCTGGCTGGGATCCGATCCATTGTCCTGAGTGGTGGGCCAAACAGAGGATCCACTTCGGGAAATTCGCATTCCTGGTCGTAATGTTGGTGAGTTGATGTTGCTCTTATATCCAATAGTTCCTCTCGACTGTATGTAATAAGACTTACGATTTCCTGGGTTAACAATGTAAGAAATAACACATAAAAAACTAAATACTGCATAGTTTCCTAGGAACGCGAAGCGAGGCGGCCATCTCTGAGGATAATGCACATTACTGTTTGACCAAATCATGGTTTTAGCCTCCTAAACAAATATGACGTTTGGAGTAAGAGAACCATGTAGAATGAGCAGCAAGCACCGATGCGACTAATACATATGTTTTACTCGCACAGCCAATGTGACTAAACTGTTGCAGTTTGGGGCCCTGATTCTAAATGCAGGTTGTGGGTGATTAAAAGTTCCATTTGTTGGATATTCCAATAGGAACTACTGTACACATTATTTTGCAAGCCAGCAATATGCGACTTGCAGGCTTGTTGTGGCTTGTAAACCAGGAGTTTCAGACCACTGAGTTAGGGTGTAACTAGGCCCTCAAAGACAGTTCTTATGATATACTGTATGTAATGTATTGTCATAGAGAGATTAATTTAGAGGCACACAGGGAAATATGCAAATAAGGTAGAATACATTCTCAAGTTGAATTGTATGTCCACAATGAATGAACATACATTTCAACTTGAAAATATGCCCAAATGTTGAGCAAACAAAAAATCCTATTGCAGCTCAACATGTTATACATCTATCGTTACATTGCACTCAGACTGCTAGCCAATACAACTGGATTATTAAGAGAATGTACTTTAGCCTTAGCGTGCCATGAAACTCATTCTGCATGGAGATACAGTCATGGTGGCTGATAGCTTTAATGTCAATTGGACATCCGCTCTTGTATAATACATAAATAAAGATTAGGCAGGGGCTGTAACAGAGATGTACACAGACACACACACGCAGGGTTGCACTGAGTCTTTTTGTATCATCATTCAAATGTTTGGTTATGTGATAAAGCTGTAAAAGAGGGAATAGGAATGTATCTCCCTCCCTCCCTCCCTCCCTCCCTCCCTCCCTCCCTCCCTCCCTCCCTCCCTCCCTCCCTCCCTCCCTCCCTCCGTCATCCACCCCCTCTCAATATTTTATTTATTTCTTTACCTTGGTCTCACTCTCTCTAGATCTGTATACTCTCTCTAGATCTGTATACTCTCTCTAGATCTGTATACTCTCTCTAGATCTGTATACTCTTTCTAGATCTGTATCCTCTCTAGATCTGTATACTCTTTCTAGATCTGTATACTCTCTCCCTCTGTTGGTGCTACACACAGTGTTATGATCTTCAGAAACAGAGCACACACACACGCAAGCATGTGTTCACGAAGCATGTGACAAATAAAATGTGTTTTGACACGCACACACACGTCTTGAACCAATACCACAAGCTCCCTGTCACGTATGATGAGTTTTAATCAGGCACATGATCAAAGTACAGGCCAAGCTAAAACATGTGTGACCGGTCACAGAGAGATCAATACACAAACACACAGTGAAATGTCATGGAGGAAGTTCATGCATACTAAATGATACACATGTAGTCTCTCTCTCCATGCTAACAGAGATGAAAGAACAGAAAAAAGGAGTGATAGGAAGATGAAAGAGAGGAAGACACTGATAGTTCACAGAGTTGTGTGTGTGTGTGTGTGTGTGTGTTGGATTACGTTTATTGCGTGTGTGTTTTGTAAGTAATCTGTGTGTTGTGCCACTGTCTTGTGGGACTGGGGGTGTATTGAGTGGAATAAGTACAGTGATGGAGAAACAGGAAGGATAGGAGGAGAGGAACAGAAAGAGAGCAGAGAGAGAGAGAGAGAGAGAGACAGAGAGAGACAGAGGAGAGAGGGAGAGACAGAAAGAGAAAGAGTGAAAGGGAGCAGAGAGAGAGGTTGGACAGGAGAGGAGAAAAGAAGAGCAGATGAGAGAATAGACAAGGATAATGTGAAGAAGGAAAGAGAGAGGGTAGAAGAGAAGGAGAGAGAGAGAGGGTAGAAGAGAAGGAGAGACAGAGGGTAGAAGAGAAGGAGAGACAGAGGGTAGAAGAGAAGGAGAGACAGAGGGTAGAAGAGAAGGAGAGAGAGATGGTAGAAGAGAAGGAGAGACAGAGGGTAGAAGAGAAGGAGAGACAGATGGTAGAAGAGAAGGAGAGACAGAGGGTAGAAGAGAAGGAGAGACAGATGGTAGAAGAGAAGGAGAGACAGAGGGTAGAAGAGAAGGAGAGACAGAGGGTAGAAGAGAAGGAGAGACAGAGGGTAGAAGAGAAGGAGAGACAGAGGGTAGAAGAGAAGGAGAGACAGAGGGTAGAAGAGAAGGAGAGACAGATGGTAGAAGAGAAGGAGAGACAGAGGGTAGAAGAGAAGGAGAGACAGATGGTAGAAGAGAAGGAGAGACAGAGGGTAGAAGATTGAGAGATTGAGAAAGATAAATTATAGAAGACAGAAAACCAAGAAAACGACGCAAACCCAACAAAAAGTAACAAAATCTAGACACAACTTCCTTTCTCCCCCCTCCCCCTCTCCTCTCTCCTCCCCCTCTCTCCTCCCCCTCTCCTCTCTCCCTCCTCTCTCCTCCCCCTCTCCTCTCCCCTCTTTCCTCCCCCTCTCCACTCACCATAAACTGCACATTGTCGAAGCCGTTGGCCAGTAGGTGGTTCTCGTATTGGACCAGTCCAATGCTGTCCAGCCATTGGCCCACAGACTGCATGGGGCACCGGGGACCTATGAGGGGGTGAAGGGGCAGACGCTTCAGGAGGGAGTAGCCATCCACCCGGTAACACCGGCAGTCGGGCTGGGAGAGCTGGCACTGCCACATCATGTTGCGGGCAATGTGGCTGTCGAATGAGCCCGCCATGGTAGAGGAAGAGTGTGGAGGAGAGGGGAAAGAGAGGGTGGGGGATGGTAGGATGGAAGGGGGGGTTGGATGATGGGGGTTGGGGTTAGGCTTGGCTGAGGGTTATGAGCATGGCTGAGGGGTGAGGATGGAGGGGCGAAGCATGCTAGGGTGCTGGGGCACACGGGGGGTAGAGGGATAAGTTTAGGGTGGTTGGAGGTAGATCCAGGGATTTGGAAAAGAGGGGAGAGGGCTAGGGTTAGATCCAGAGAAGAGGTGCCGTCCTGGGGGTAAGATCCATGAGAGAGAGGGTGCAGAGGCTGGAGGTGGTAAGATAGATCCGATAGATGCGTGTGTCTTGCTGCTGCTTTCCTTTCACGCTCTCAGCTGTTGCTCCTGCCTGCCTGTTCGCCTCGCTTGTGTATGTGTACGAGTGTGTGCGTGTGTGTGTGTGAGCAGGAACGAGAGAGAGAGAGAGAAAAAGAAGGAGATAGGGAGAGCTGCCTGCTTGGTAGAATTCTCTTTATCAAGTACTCCCACACTCAACTGGATGCTTTCTGCAGCCTTCTCTCTCTCTCTCTCTCTCTCTCTCTCTCTCTCTCTCTCTCTCGCTCTCTCTCTCTCTCTCTCTCTCTCTCTCGCTCTCTCGCTCTCTCGCTCTCTCGCTCTCTCGCTCTCCCCCGCTCTCTCTCTCCACTCTGCCTTCCTCTCCCACTCTCCCTCCTCTTTCTATCCTCCCTCCCTACTCCTGTTTCTCACTCACTCTCTCGATCTCTCTGCTCTCCCTTCTTTCTCTCTCTCTCTTGCTCTTTTCTTGGTTCTCCCTCTATCGCTCCCTTTCCCTTCTCTCTCTCTGTCGATATCTCTCTCCCCTCCTTCTCGATCTCCCCCTCTCTCTGTCCCCCTCTATC
This sequence comes from Salvelinus namaycush, assembly GCF_016432855.1. Classification (NCBI taxonomy): domain Eukaryota; kingdom Metazoa; phylum Chordata; class Actinopteri; order Salmoniformes; family Salmonidae; genus Salvelinus; species Salvelinus namaycush. Next base: position 12,722,611 of record NC_052344.1, read on the forward strand.
TCAGTGCCTTGCACAGATAGCAATAGCATCAGATGAGCCTCTTTGTCTGAGAGCTGAGCTGCCCCAACACACACAATGTGGGTGCGGGTGCATGTGCGTTGGTGGGAGACAGCAGGTTTAGCACATAGCGCAAACAGCATTTCTCAAAGTGGTTACCATGGTAAGGGAATGCTTCACATGCACATGAGAGGAGAGGTGGGAGGATAGAGATCAGGGGAAATAGAGAGAGAGAGAGAGGCAGGAGAATGGGGAAAGAAGGGGGAAGATAGAGGGAGGGAAAGAGAAGGGGGAGAGAGAGAGAGGCAGGAGGATGGGGAAAGAAGGGGGAAGATAGAGGGAAAGAGAAGGAGGAGAGAGAGGTGAGAGAGGAGGCAGGAGGATGGGGAAAGAAGGGGGAAGATAGAGGGAAAGAGAAGGAGGAGAGATAGGTGAGAGAGGAGGCAGGAGGATGGGGAAAGAAGGGGGAAGATAGAGGGAGGGAAAGAGAAGGGGGAGAGAGAGAGAGAGAGAGAGGCAGGAGGATGGGGAAAGAAGGGGGAAGATAGAGGGAAAGAGAAGGAGGAGAGAGAGGTGAGAGAGGAGGCAGGAGGATGGGGAAAGAAGGGGGAAGATAGAGGGAAAGAGAAGGAGGAGAGAGAGGTGAGAGGGGGAGTGACAGAAGGACAAGTGGGGATGAGACAGAACTGAGGAGGAAAGAGGGAGAGATGAGAAGGTAGAGAACGAGATAGAGGAGAAAGGAGGTATGGAAGTTCAGTGCAGTTTCTGACTATCTGTTTACCTGCATTATTCTCCTTGATCCCTTCTGAGCTCGTGCCAGTGCTGATGCCAGCCCCAATGGAGCTCATTATCTTATCAATCTGAATGGAGAGGTGAGGAGAGAGAGGAGAGGAGAGAAGAGGAGAGAGGAGAGAGGAGAGAAGAGAGACAAGAGAGAGGAGAGAGAGTAGAGAGAGAAGTGAGGAGAGAGGAGAGAGAGAAGAGAGAGGAGAGAGAGAAGAGAGACAAGAGAGAGGAGAGAGAGGAGAGAGAGAAGAGAGAGAGGAGAGAAGTGAGGAGAGAGGAGAGAGAGAAGAGAGAGGAGAGAGAGAAGAGAGAAAAAAGAGAGGAGAGAGAGAAGAGAGAGAGGAGAGAAGTGAGGAGAGAGGAGAGAGAGAAGAGAGAGGAGAGAGAGAAGAGAGACAAGAGACGAGAGAGACGAGAGAGAGGAGAGAGAGGAGAGAGAGGAGAGAGAGAAGAGAGAGAGGAGAGAAGAGAGAGTTGCAATTTAGAAAATGTTCATGCTGTATCTCTAGCTGCCTATATGTAAATTGGTGACATGGTCGTTATAAATTCTAATGAATGGCAATCAATCATCTTTGAATTTTATTGAGTTGACAGGCGAGGAGGACAGAGGAGACTGAAGGAGGAAAGGGGGAGATTTGGAGGAAGAAGGGGAGGGAGAAAAGGAGGGGAGAAGATGGATGGGAAAGCATGAAAGAGAGAGAAAGAGAGAAAAAGGGTAACCATCTAGGTTACGGCTTCAGAAGCCTCTGTCTGCCTTTAAACTCGTCTACAGGAGGATTCCACAGCAGGAATCTGACCCTAGACCTGCTGTTAAGCACTCAACTGTGCAGCGCAGCACCATACATCTGACAGGCTAAAAGACTGCCTATGGGGGCTACCATATGATTGCCGACTCACTGATCTAAGATCAGAGAGCTCCCCCAAAATACACAATTCCTCATTTTAAAGTTGTCTATGGAATGGGAAAATTGGGATTTCCACATTGGGTTTGAGTACAAAAGCAATAGATCACTAAGTTAGCAACATAGCTAAGAGTGAATGGATCTCATGTAGCCTACACTTGTTTACAGCATTGCATCATTTTCAGGGTCAGGAAAACAGTAATTTTGTCATTTCAAGGAGGAATCTGCAGCTGAAACAATTACAAAGCGTTCTTCCCGCCACTGTTTCTGTAAGAAGCTGAGGGATTGGGGCTAGAGAACTATAACCACTTCAATTCATAGAAAGACCTATGGACTGAACAGATATCAAAATGATAGTTTTAACCATGTTTTGAGGCTATAACCTACTTGTTACATTTAATTTGTTTACAAACACTGGAGTAAAACAAGCTTATATTCTGGGTTCTGATGAGGTACGACAGTTGAACTAAGCTCATGAGGAATTTAGAAGTTATATTCTTCAAGAATCAATGGGTACATATAATTGATTTATAAGTCTAAAAATGGATGCATCAACAGCAGATTGCCTGTTTAAGAGCACTATCCATATAAGTACATACAGTTCTTTAGTGAGCCTTCCCTTGTGGCCATCCTCTTGCTTATAGCAGAACGGTCTCTTGCATTTCTTCCCAAAATAGAACAAATACACAACATGACCAACAGTATGTGGACACCTGCTAGTCGAACATCTCATTCCAAAATCATGGGCATTAATATGGAGTTGGTCTCCCCTTTGCTGTTATAACAACCTCCAGTCTTCTGGGAAAACTTTTCACTAGATGTTGGAACATTGCTGCAGGGACCTGCTGTGGGGACTTGCTTCCATTCAGCCACAAGAGCATTAGTGTGGTGGGGCACTGATGTTGGGCGATTAGGCCTGGCTCGCAGTCGGCGTTCCAATTCATCCCAAAGCTGTTTGAAGGGGTTGAGGTCATGGCTCTGTGCAGGCCAGTCAAGTTCTTCCACACCTGTTGCCACAAAGTTGGAAGCACATAATCATCTAGAATGTCATTGTATGCTGTAGCATTAAGATTTCCTTTCACTGGAACTAAGGAGCCCAAACCATGAAAAACAGCCCCAGGCCATTATTCCTCCTCCACCAAACTTTACAGTTGGCACTATGCATTCGGCAGATAGCGTTCTCCTGGAATCCGCCAAACCCAGATTTGTCCGTCGTAATGCCAGATGGTGAGGTGTGATTCATCACTCCAGAGAACGCGTTTCCACTACTCTAGAGTCCAATGGCGGTGAGCTTTACACCACTCTAGCCGACACTTGCCATTACGCATGGTGATCTTAGGCTTGTGTGCGGCTGCTAGGACATGGAAACCCACTTCATGAAGCTCCTGACAAACAGTTATTGTGCTGACGTTGCTTCCAGAGTCAGTTTGGAACTCAGTAGTGAGTGTTGCAACTGAGGAATATAAGTTTTACGCACTACACGCTTCAGCGGTCCCGTTCTGTGAGCTTGTGTGGCCTACCACTTTTTGGCTGAGCCGTTGTTGCTCCTAGACGTTTCCACTTGACTATAACACCCCTTACATTTGACCGGGGCAGCTCTAGCAGAGCAGAAATTTGACAAACTGACATGTTGGAAAGGTGGCATCCTATGACGGTGCCACGTTGAAAGTCACTGAGCGCTTCAGTAAGGCCATTCTACTGACAACGTTTGTCTATGGAGATTGTGTGGCTGTGTGCTCGATTTTATACACCTGTCAGGTGTGGCTGAAATAGACGAATCTACTCATTTGAATAGGTGTCCACATAGATATGGACATAGATATGGTCCACATATATAAAGTGTAGATTTCCTTTCTTTTCCCAGCGCTCCCATTCTGTTTTCCCGAAGCAGGTAATTAAATATGACCCTTCTCTGTATAATTGCTGCAGATTAATAGAAGAATCTGTAGGTCATTTATCATCATCATTCAGCCTCTATAGAATTGTATGGCGTGTGCAATGTATGGCAAACCATCGCTAATGAACGAAACACTGGGATCATCACAGCCCTACTATACAGCATGTGAAAAACTGGGATCATCACAGCCCTACTATACAGCATGTGAAAAACCGGGATCATCACAGCCCTACTATACAGCATGTGAAAAACTGGGATCATCACAGCCCTACTATACAGCATGTGAAAAACTGGGATCATCACAGTCCTACTATACAGCATGTGAAAAACTGGGATCATCACAGCCCTACTATACAGCATGTGAAAAAGCCATATGATTATACGCATCAATTAGATCACACATGTCAAACACACCCATTATATTAGCCAATCAGCTTACGTGTTTTGTTGCTATGTTCAGGCTCTACACTAATGAGGATGTTTTGGACTGTAAAGTGGCAATTAGTGAGGTTGATATCTTTCTAATGAATTGTATAGGCTGATCATATGTGTAAGGAAGAGGTGGCTTAACGTGGGTGTGTTCCTGGGTGTGTTCCTGGGTGTGTTCCTGGGTGTGTTCCTGGGTGTGTTCCTGGGTGTGTTCCTGGGTGTGTTCCTGGGTGTGTTCCTGGGTGTGTTCCTGGGTGTGTTCCTGGGTGTGTTCCTGGGTATGAAGCTGGACTCCTTTTCCTGCACATCTTAACATCGGTCACCTCTCCAAACACACCCAAGAAAAGCATTAGTGGTGGTGTGTGTGTGTCTGTGTGAATAGTGTGATCAGTGACCAGAAGATCATTTGGCTGTGAGTCAGTGTGTATAATATTTCTCAACAATGGAAATAAACACATGGATCACAATCATGCCTATAAGTATGTCAGAGGGACTTACTTAACCACCACCACCACCACCACCACCACCGCTTTTCTTGGGATGCCTTTACTTTCCATCTCTCCATCGCTGCATCGCTGCATGCATTTTTCATCCCTTTTTTCTTATTCAATCTCTCTTTTCTTCATTTCTTCTCACCTTTTTTTTTCTTTTTTTTTTTACTTTATAGAAGAGAAAGTAAAGTAACCTGGACATTCATGTCGTTTTTCTCTTGGACCAGAAACTAATTGTGTAGAACAGACTCACAGATAATTGACCACGTCTTAATAGACCACGTCAAATCATTTCTTCTTTAAGTTCTAGACATGACATTTCTATCTGACTGAACAGCAGCCACAGCGCGTGCTTCTCTCACCTCCTCCCATTCAGCAGTGAAGGAGGGTGTTCTCTCTAGCTGGCCCCCAGGACTGGTGGTGTCCCCTGGGCTTCCTCTCGGCCCCTGGCCCCTGGCCCCCGACCCCCAGTGGTACTCCTCCTGAAAGAGACCGTCAACACACTGTCCATTACATCTACATTTAACAATGGATCCATCAATTGGATCAATATCATTTATCAAGTTGGACAACTGTCTGTGGCTTGAAGCAAATTCTAAGGTGAGGTTCTGTAACAGTCATTCCCCCAATGGTAAACAAACGGTTACATTTACCAAGACCCACCCTCTCAGTGTAATAAGCCTGGGGCTGTACTTTTAACCGCAATTAATATTACACCTGACATTTCACACAAGATAAAGAGGGAATGGTAAAAATACCAGCACTGTTTCTCCATTAAAATGGGATATAAACACGACAACAGAACGTACCTGTATGGGCGACACAGCCCCCAGGTTGGAGTCAGACTTGGACAGTGACTTGGAGAGCTTTAGGTCCAGCACACTGCGAGGTATGGATCTCATCCTGCCCAGGGTAAAGGCCCTGTCCTCGTATCCAGTAGCCGGTGTCCCCTCCCTGGGTCCGCCAGCTCCCGACACACCCCCCCTCACCACCACCGCCTCCCCGTTCCAACCATACGGCGAGGAGGAGGAGGGCGAGGCGCTCTGGGGGTTCTGGTTAACCCGGGTGTGGAAGATGGTGCGATAGACTACCTGAGGTTTGGGGGGTCTGTCGTCTTTGAGGGGGTCTTTGGGGGTCTTCAGAGCCAACGCCTCGTTTCCTGTGTGAGGGATAATGAGGGGCGGTGGCAGTCCAATTCCTAATTCAGGAGGCTGGGTTACCGAAGCGAAGTTGCCGTGGTTACCGAGCGTGGTTACCGGGCTGGTGTGGGGGTCCGAGGGGGTGTGTTTTCGGGCTTTGGGTTTGGTGTTGGAGGTGTAGAGGTGGTAGGGTGTGTCAGGCGTCTCGCAGGCCGGCGAGGAGCCGTGGAGGAGGCCGGCGAACTCTACGGGGACGAGGCTCTGTCGTCGGTCGTCTGGTAGTGGGAGTGTATTGGAAGAGGCGGGGGGAGGGTTCTGCTGGTACGGCCCGTCGTCTGAGGAGAGACAACACACACAAGTTAATGTTGGAGTGCACCACACACACATTCCAGGTCCAACATACATACACAGACCCACAGATTGGTTGCACACAGTAACCAATCTTACGAGATCTCCCTCTCTCTCTCTCGTGCTAACATGGAGACAGTAAAAGGTGCACCATAACCATACCATAACCACACCCATACCATAACCATATCATAACCATACTAATCTAGAAAAACACATAGCAATACAGAGGAAAGAGGATCTATGTTAAAACAACTAGAGAAAAACACATCAGAATCAGGATTAACAGAGAGTTAAAATAAAGGTAAAAAAACTAAAGAGAGACAGAGAGAAGAATGTTAGAGGGAACACATACATCTGCTGTTGCCCTGTCAAGATGCAGGCTCCTACGGTACACACCACACAACTCCTGACACAGGTCTGACACGGCTGCCTGGTCAACATCACTGTGTGTGTGTATGTGAGAGAGAAAAGAGAGAGAGAGAGAGAAAAGAGAGAGAAAAGAGAGAGCGAGAGAGAGAGAGAGAGCACATGTGTGATGTATCCGTGTGTCTGGCCCATTGACTGAGTTCTGTGAGGTGTACTTAGAGCCAAATGGATGCTTTGAGAGAGACAGCCACCGTCTGTGTGCAGTGGGGTGAAAGAGGGATTGGGAGACAGAGAGAGGAGAGTCTTTCTGGTCTAACTCAGAAAGAGAGCTGGCCCGTATATCTATGTATGTGTGTATGTGTGTGATTCTGCCCGGGGATGGTGTACAGTGTTCTATTTAGTCTTCGTGCACGTGCAGTGTCATCCTGAGGTCGCTGAGTATATTTTCCTCCAATTCAAATTTCTAAAGCTTTATTGTCCATTCTTTTCATACACTCCAATATTCACCACAGATTCACAATGAGATTTGAGAGAGATTAAACTCAATAAACAGACAAACAGGTATGCAGCCAAACAGAGCTGTGTGTATAGTGTGTGTATTATCAGTGAGCAAAACTATGATCAGCAGGACAACATGGTCAGTGTGTGTGTGTGTGTGTGTGTGTGTGTGTGTGTGTGTGTGTGTGTGTGTGTGTGTGTGTGTGTGTGTGTGTGTGTGCATGTGTGTATAACCAAGTATAATACCATGGTGGACACACAGACAACTACACAGTACCATGGTGGATAAACAGACATTTACACAGTACCATGGCGAATACACATACATTTACACAGTACCACGGTGGATACACAGACATTTACACAGTACCATGGTGGATACACAGACATTTACACAGTACCATGGTGTATACACATACATTTACACAGTACCATGGTGGATCCACAGCCATTTACACAGTACCATGGTGGATACACAGATAATTACGCAGTACCATGGTGGATCCACAGACATTTACACAGTACCATGGTGGATACACAGACATTTACACAGTACCATGGTGGATACACAGACATTTACACAGTACCATGGTGGATACACAGACATTTACACAGTTCCATGGTGGATATACAGACATTTACACAGTACCATGGTGGATACACAGATAATTACACAGTACCATGGTGGATACACAGATAATTACACAATACCATGGTGGATACACAGATAATTACACAGTAAAGCTCTGAGAGGGAGACTGCATGTTACTGGATCTCACATGAGTCTGTTGGATCTAATAATATAATTGGATAATGTTATGCACATATGCATCTTATAATCTATAAATACATAAAAAGATTAGTCATTAGCTGGATACATCAGGGGAGATGCTGGCGCCAGGAAATGGATGAAGGACTGGTGTGTGTGTGTGTGTGTGTGTGTGTGTGTGTGTATGTACACAGTGTATTCACAAAGTATTCAGACCCCTTGACTTTTTCCACATTTTGTTACATTACAGCCTTATTCTAAAATGGATTAAATTGTTATTTTTCCTCGTCAATCTATACAGCCCTACCAAGCAAAGAGACAGCAACTGTTCATAGAGTGGATCTGAGAAAAATGGCTTTTATTTACCTTTATGCAGTTACTGCTAACATGACCCACATTTTCTCCAGAACACAATACAATAGAGGAAGGATACTTGTCCACATGATTAAGCATGTATTTAATGTAGCAAAAATAACGAACTAATTTTCGACCAAATGAGCAGTTACTGCCTTTCCTCTAGGTAGGGCAGTATACACAACACTCACAATGACAAAGGAAAAACAGGTTTTAAGAAATTTTAGAAATTGTATATATATAAAAAAATAAAACTGAAATATCACATTTACATAAGTATTCAGACCCTTTACTCAGTACTTTGTTGAAGCACCTTTGGCATCGATTACAGGCTTGAGTCTTCTTGGCACACCTGTATTTGGGGAGTTTCTCCCATTCTTCTCTGCAGATCCTCTAAAGCGCTGCCAGGTTGGATGGGGAGCGTCGCTGCACAGCTATTTTCAAGTCTCTCTAGAGATGTTCGATCGGGTTCAAGTCCGGGCTCTGGCTGGGCCACTCAAGGACATTCAGAGACTTGTCCCGAAGCCACTCCTGCGTAGTCTTGGCTGTGTGCGTAGGGTCATTGTTATGAACCCCTTTTGCCCTGCAGTCTAGGGGGGATGGAAACGAGACCCGTAACATATCTCATGCAAATCATAACAGTGAAAAGGAACAGTGAGAACTAGACATTTACACAGTTCCATGGTGGATATACAGACATTTACACAGTACCATGGTGGATACACAGATAATTACACAGTACCATGGTGGATACACAGATAATTACACAATACCATGGTGGATACACAGATAATTACACAGTAAAGCTCTGAGAGGGAGACTGCATGTTACTGGATCTCACATGAGTCTGTTGGATCTAATAATATAATTGGATAATGTTATGCACATATGCATCTTATAATCTATAAATACATAAAAAGATTAGTCATTAGCTGGATACATCAGGGGAGATGCTGGCGCCAGGAAATGGATGAAGGACTGGTGTGTGTGTGTGTGTGTGTGTGTGTGTGTGTATGTACACAGTGTATTCACAAAGTATTCAGACCCCTTGACTTTTTCCACATTTTGTTACATTACAGCCTTATTCTAAAATGGATTAAATTGTTATTTTTCCTCGTCAATCTATACAGCCCTACCAAGCAAAGAGACAGCAACTGTTCATAGAGTGGATCTGAGAAAAATGGCTTTTATTTACCTTTATGCAGTTACTGCTAACATGACCCACATTTTCTCCAGAACACAATACAATAGAGGAAGGATACTTGTCCACATGATTAAGCATGTATTTAATGTAGCAAAAATAACGAACTAATTTTCGACCAAATGAGCAGTTACTGCCTTTCCTCTAGGTAGGGCAGTATACACAACACTCACAATGACAAAGGAAAAACAGGTTTTAAGAAATTTTAGAAATTGTATATATATAAAAAAATAAAACTGAAATATCACATTTACATAAGTATTCAGACCCTTTACTCAGTACTTTGTTGAAGCACCTTTGGCATCGATTACAGGCTTGAGTCTTCTTGGCACACCTGTATTTGGGGAGTTTCTCCCATTCTTCTCTGCAGATCCTCTAAAGCGCTGCCAGGTTGGATGGGGAGCGTCGCTGCACAGCTATTTTCAAGTCTCTCTAGAGATGTTCGATCGGGTTCAAGTCCGGGCTCTGGCTGGGCCACTCAAGGACATTCAGAGACTTGTCCCGAAGCCACTCCTGCGTAGTCTTGGCTGTGTGCGTAGGGTCATTGTTATGAACCCCTTTTGCCCTGCAGTCTAGGGGGGATGGAAACGAGACCCGTAACATATCTCATGCAAATCATAACAGTGAAAAGGAACAGTGAGAACTAGAAGAAATCCACAGACAACTTAAATCTACCGTCAAACACTTCCGGTGAATTTCAAACACACGGTAATGGGGTGTGGGAAAAAGGTGCTGAGCTGAACCCAAGGAAAGGAATAATAAATATCCAAAACCCCCTCTAAGCTAGTCTACCTGCTTCAAGAACAGTTAGCTAACTAACCAATAAAATACAGTGGGTGGTCCGCCCAGTTCTAACTAGGGTAGTTAGACAAAGTTTTCCTACGGGTAATGTATGCCAATGGGCGACTTGGCTTGGTATCCACTTTTCCCACCAACAAACAGTCATACACCACAACAATATATACTCACAGGATAACGGACAAAGTGAGATGTAGGCACCAAAACAAAAGAGAGATAGCTCCATCATCCATATATATATATATATGATAAAAATTATATATATTTCCATATATATATATATACAGTGGGGAGAACAAGTATTTGATACACTGCCGATTTTGCAGGATTTCCTACATATAAAGCATGTAGAGGTCTGTAATTTTTATCATAGGTACACTTCAACTGTGAGAGACGGAATCTAAAACAAAAATCCAGAAAATCACATTGTATGAGTTAAGTAATTCATTTTAATTTTATTGCATGACATAAGTATTTGATCACCTACCAACCAGTAAGAATTCCAGCTCTCACAGACCTGTTCGTTTTTCTTTAAGAAGCCCTCCTGTTCTCCACTCATTACCTGTATTAACTGCACCTGTTTGAACTCGTTACCTGTATAAATACCTGTATAAAAGACACCTGTCCACACACTCAATCAAACAGACTCTAACCTCTCCACAATGGCCAAGACCAGAGAGCTGTGTAAGGACATTAGGGATACAATTGTAGACCTGCACAAGGCTGGGATAGGCTACAGGACAATAGGCAAGTAGCTTGGTGAGAAGGCAACAACTGTTGGCGCAATTATTAGAAAATGGAAGAAGTTCAAGATGACGGTCAATCACCCTCGGTCTGGGGCTCCATGCAAGATCTCACCTCGTGGGGCATCAATGATCATGAGGAAGGTGAGGGATCAGCCCAGAACTACACGGCAGGACCTGGTCAATGACCTGAAGAGAGCTGGGACCACAGTCTCAAAGAAAACCATTAGTAACACACTACGCCGTCATGGATTAAAATCCTGCAGCGCACGCAAGGTCCCCTTGCTCAAGCCAGCGCATGTCCAGGCCCATCTGAAGTTTGCCAATGACCATCTGGATGATCCAGAGGAGGAATGGGAGAAGGTCATGTGGTCTGATGAGACAAAAATAGAGCTTTTTGGTCTAAACTCCACTCGCCGTGTTTGGAGGAAGAAGAAGGATGAGTACAACCCCAAGAACACCATCCCAACCGTGAAGCATGGAGGTGGAAACATCATTCTTTGGGGATGCTTTTCTGCAAAGGGGACAGGATGACTGCACCGTATTGAGGGGAGGATGGATGGGGCCATGTATCGCGAGATCTTGGCCAACAACCTCCTTCCCTCAGTAAGAGCATTGAAGCTGGGTCGTGGCTGGGTCTTCCAGCATGACAACGACCCGAAACACACAGCCAGGGCAACTAAGGAATGGCTCCGTAAGAAGCATCTCAAGGTCCTGGAGTGGCCTAGCCAGTCTCCAGACCTGAACCCAATAGAAAATCTTTGGAGGGAGCTGAAAGTCTGTATTGCCCAGCGATAGCCCCGAAACCTGAAGGATCTGGAGAAGGTCTGTATGGAGGAGTGGGCCAAAATCCCTGCTGCAGTGTGTGCAAACCTGGTCAAGAACTACAGGAAACGTATGATCTCTGTAATTGCAAACAAAGGTTTCTGTACCAAATATTAAGTTCTGCTTTTCTGATGTATCAAATACTTATGTCATGCAATAAAATGCAAATTAATTACTTAAAAATCATACAATGTGATTTTCTGGATTTTTGTTTTAGATTCCGTCTCTCACAGTTGAAGTGTACCTATGATAAAAATTACAGACCCCTACATGCTTTGTAAGTAGGAAAACCTGCAAAATCGGCAGTGTATCAAATACTTGTTCTCCCCACTGTATATATATATATATATAGAGAGAGAGAGAGAGAGAGTGTTTGGGAAAACAACTGACTGGGTTTTTAAACCAAGGGAAAGGGGATGTGATTGTGTAAGGGAAACGGAGCAGGTGTGTCTTGGGATTGGCGACTGATCCCTGCCACCTGTGACTAGGGCAGAGGGAGAAAACAAATACACACACAGGATACCTGTATCTGTAACAGTCATTGTCCTGTTGGAAGGCGAACCTTCACCCCAGTCTGAGATCCTCAGCGCTCTGGAGCAGGTGTTCACATCAAGGATCTCTCTGTACTTTGCTCCCTTCATCGTTCCTTCAGTCCTGACTAGTCTCCCAGTCCCTGTCGCTGAAAGAAATCCCCACAGCATGATGCTGCCACCAACATGTTTCCTCCAGCCGTGATGCTTGGCAGTCAGGCCAAAGAGTTCAATCTTGGTTATATCAGACCAGAGAATCTTGATTCTCATGGTCTGAGAGTCCTTTAGGGGGGTGTCATGTGCCTTTTATTGAGGAGTGGCTTCCATCAGGCCACTCTACCATAAAGGCCTGATTGGTGGAGTGCTGCAGAGATGGTTGTCCTTCTGGAAGGTTCTCCCATCTCCACAGAGGAACTCTGAAGCTCTGTCAGATTGATCATCAGGTTCATGGTCACCTCCCTGACCAAGGCCCTTCTCCCCCGATTGTTCAGTATGCCTGGGCGGACAGCTCTAGGAAGAGTCTTGGTGGTTTCAAACTTCTTCCATTTTAGAACGATGGAGGCCATTATGTTCTTGGGGACCTTCAATGCGGCAGAAATGTTTTGGTACCCTTCCCCAGATCTGTGACTCGACACAATCCTGTCTCGGAGCTCTACGCGCGATTCTTTCAACCTCATGGCTTGGTTTTTGCTCTGACATGCACTGTCAACTGTGGGACCTTATATAGACAGGTGTGTGCCTTTCTAAATCATGTCCAATCAATTTAATTTACCACAGGTGGACTCCAATCATGTTGTAGAAACATCTCAAGGATGACCAATGGAAACAGGATGCACCTGAGCTCAATTTCGAGTCTCATAGCTGTAACGTAACAAAACGTGGGAAAAGTCAAGGGGTCTGAATACTTTCAGTATATATACAGTATATAGAGAAAGAAAGAGAGAGACAGAGAGAGAGACAGAGAGAGAGACAGAGAGAGAGACAGAGAGAGAGACACAGAGAGAGACACAGAGAGAGACAGAGAGAGAGACACAGAGAGAGACACAGAGAGAGAGACAGAGAGAGAGACAGAGAGAGAGAGAGACACAGAGAGAGACACAGAGAGAGACACAGAGAGAGAGAGAGACAGACAGACAGACAGACAGACAGAGACAGAGACAGAGACAGAGACAGAGACAGAGACAGAGACAGAGACAGAGAGAAGCAGTTTGTGTGTGCGCATCCGTGTGCCTCAGTGGGCAAAACTCTCTCTCCCTGGGTATTGTCAGAGTGTGTTAAGACTGTGTACAAGCCCCTCCACTGATAAGCATCACATCACTAACACTCACAGAGCAAGAGAGAGAGAGACAGAGAGAGAGCAAGAGAGAGAGCGAGAGAAAGCGAGAGAAAATAATTAAAGTGGGAGAGAGATAAGGAAGACACGAGACAGACCACAGAAAGAGAGAGCGAGCCAGCCAGCCAGCCAGCCAGACAGCCAGACAGCCAGACAAGACAGACAAGACAGACAAGACAGACAGACAAAGAGTGAGAGAAAGAGAATCACTAAAACAATACAGAAATACACTACGGAAAAAGAAGGAACAGCACGTCAGAAATCAGCTCAAAGTAATTGAAGAATCCATAGAATCTAACCACTTCTGGGAAAATTGGAACACACTAAACAAACAACAACATGAAGAGTTATCTGTTCAAAACAGAGATGTATGTATAAAATACTTCTCCAATCTTTTTGCCTATATAACAAAGAACAAACAGCAAAAACATATACATGATCAAATAAACATCTTAGAATCAACTATTAAAGACTACCAGAACCCACTGGATTCTCCAATTACATTGAATGAACTACAGGACAAAATACAAACGCTCCAACCCAAAAAGGCCTGTGGTGTTGATGGTATCCTCAATGAAATGATCAAATATACCAACCACAAATTCCAATTGGCTATACTTAAACTCTTTAACATCATCCTCAGCTCTGGCACCTTCCCTAATATGTGGAAGCAAGGACTGATCACCCCAATCCACGAAAGTAGAGACAAATTTGATCCCAATAATTACCGTGGGATATGCATCAACAGCAACCTTTGGAAAATACTCTGCGTTATCATTAACAGCAGACTCGTACATATCCTCAGTGAAAACAATGTACTGAGCAAATGTCAAATGGGCTTTTTCCCAAATTACCATACGACAGACCACATATTCCCCCTGGACTCCCTAATTGACAAACAAACAAACCAAAACAAAGGGAAAGTCTTCTCATGCTTTGTTGATTTCCAAAAAGCTTTTGACTCAATATGGCATGAAGGTCTTCTGTACAAATTGATGGAAAGTGGTGTTTGGGGAAAAACATACAACATTATAAAATCTATGTACACAAACAACAACTGTGCAGTTAAAATGGGCAATAACACATTTCTTTCCAGAGGGCCGTGGGGTCAAACAGGGATGCAGCTTGAGCCCCACCCTCTTTAACAGATATATCAACAAATTGGCAAGGGCACTAGAACAGTCTGCAGCACCCTGCCTCACCCTACTAGAATCTGAAGTCAAATGTCTACTGATGATCTGGTGCTTCTGTCCCCAAACAAGGAGGGCCTACAGCAGCACCTATATCTTCTGCACACATTCTGTCAGACCCGGGCCCTGACAGTAATTCTCAGTAAGACAAAAATAATGGCGTTCCAAAAAAGGTCCAGTTTCCAGGACCACGAATACAAGTTCCATCTAAACATCGTTGCCCTAGAGCACACAAAAAACTATACATACCTCGGCCTAAACATCAGCACCAGAAGTAACTTCCACAAAGCTGTGAACGATCTGAGAGAAGGGCCTTCTACGCCATCAAAAGGAACATCAAATTCAACATATCTATTAGGATCTGGTTAAAAATACTTCAATTAGTTATAGAACACATTGCCCTTTATGGTCGTGAGGTCTGGGGTCCGCTCACCAAACAAAAATTCACAAAAATTGGACAAACACCAAATTGAGACTCTGCATGCAGGTTTCTGCAAAAATGTCCTCCGCGTACAACGTAAAACACCAAATAATGCATGCAAAGCAGAATTAGGCCGATCCCTGCTAATTATCAAAATCCAGAAAAGAGTTGTTGAATTCTACAATCTGTTCACAAACACAAACAGATCCCCAGGACAGCAACACAATTAGACTCAACCAAATCATGAGAAAACAAAAAGATAATTACTTAACACATAGGAAATAATTAACAAAAAAAACTGAGCAAACTAGAATGCTATTTGGCCCTAAACAGAGAGTACACAGAGAGAAAGAGAGAGAGAGAGAAAGAGAGAGACAGAGAGAGACAGAGAGAGAGACAGAGAGAAAGAGAGAAAGAGAGGAGAGAGAGACAGAGAAAGAGAGACAGAGAAAGAGAGACAGAGAAAGACAGAGAGAGAGAGAGAGAGAAAGAGAGACAGAGAGAGACAGAGACAGAGACAGAGAGAGAGAGAGAGACAGAGACAGAGAGACAGAGAGAGAGACAGAGAGAGAGTCATGCTCAACATGAGCTCCTGATATATTTCATATTTTTTTGTTTTTAGAATGAGATAAACACTCTAATCGAAAAAGAATTCCAGACAAGAAGTGATGAACAACAACTCTATTCATTCAGAATAGAAAAAAAGTAACTTTGCTCCTCAAGTTAAGAAGTTTTGAGTCTAGCTACCTAGCTAGCTAGCTACACAACAAAGACCTAGCTAGCAGACTAACAAGCTAGCCAGAAGAAACGAGCTAGAACAAACCTAGCAAGGGCAGTTAATACAACTACATCAAACGACCAAACTGAGTGAGTAAACCAAAAAGGAGCACGGACTAACTTTAAACATCTATTCTGTTCTTTTGTGTGAGAATTTGTCACTCTTTTTGCTGGTTTTTGAACTAAATTAGCGCTAGCAGCAGACGAACAAATTGGTTACCATGGCAACGGGGCAGCAGAACAGCGCAGCAGTAGTAGTAGAGCCCACAGGCACCATGTCCCCACTTCCCCTCAGCGCAGAATCCATTCTCTACCCTAAAGAGGCCAAACATGACACAACGAGGAAAGCTTTTAAACAGAAACTACTAAAGGGGAGGCCAGAAACGCTTTTTGCAGACCTCTACAAAAACGGTGACGTGAGTAATCTCATCTTCCTCACTGACCAGCCAAATGCATGGCGCTCAGCAGTGTGCTCTCACTACCCATCCATAAAGAGGGAATCTGTAATGGGTGGAAGCTGAAAATCAAGACGACCCTGACAGCACCATGATAACAATCAACCTCTACAAGACTGGGACTGTCATGGTGCAAGGTAACATTAGGCTGTTTGAAACAGACTTTCAGACCATTAAGGAGAGAGCGGAGAGAGAGAAGGACACCACCAGTGACATGCCCTCCCACAAGACAAATTCCACCAGCACCACCCTCACCCCTACTCTCCCCACCCAACAAGGCACATCCAGCACCACAGAACAGCCTCCCACTGACAGTGGCACCGACACAGACCAGCCACACCCCAGCTCCAACACCCACCAGCCCCCCCTCTGCCCCCCCCAGTCCAGAAGAAACACTGGCTGACATCGTCCTGTTAATGGACTCAAATGGGAAGTATGTTCAGGAGAAGAAACTTTTCCCTAGACACAAAAGGAGAAAGGTGTGGTGCCCAACAACGCAGAGTGCCATGGAGCTGCTTGATAAGGCCCATCTCGGGTCGCCAAGCCACATAATCATACATACCGGAAGCAACGACCTGCGTGCTCAGCAGGAGAGGGTGGCGACTTCACTACGGGGAGTGATTGAGAAGGCCTCCGCAATCTTCCCCAACTCAAGAATCGTAGTGTCAACCCTTCTACAGAGGAGGGACTTCCACCCTGCCACAATCCAAAGAATAAACGCCAGTCTATCCCGGGACTGTGCCCTGCGACCCAATGTACACCTGGCCCACCATCCCACCCTCGATCTGGACTGTCTCTATGACCATGTTCACCTGTACAGGGAGACAGTCCCCATCCTTGCCAAGACTCTCAAGGACGTCGCTTTAAACCGCAGCCCGACCTCTCCACCCAGGAACAGCGGAGCAATCTCCACCCAGCCGAGATCACCGAGACAGCACCCCGGACCAGCACCCTGGAACCCCTAGCCACAGCCCCACCAACCTCAATGCCCACCACAGCCAGCGCAGCACAGACCACCCCAGCCCAGCTTCAGAGCCACCCAGACGAGGCCTCCCACCCCCCTGCCTCCCACCGCAGACCCACACTTGGAGGAGCCACAGCCCAGCAGGCAGAGCTACGCACAGGCTGTGAGAGGAGCAACTGGCCCAGCCCCCACCAACCAAATGAGTGACATTAAACAAATGCTGAGTCTACTACGCTCACATGTGATAGGCCGAGGGTCATGGTAAGATGAGCACAAGAACTCCACCATCCTCACACTACATCCACCCAAGTGGCATGACACAAATTCTATCTTAAATGATAAACAAATCACATTTGCAAAATAAGAGTTTACTTTAATTGAAAAATCCTATTTTAATAGTTCTTGTTGGATTGTGAGTGTTTATCTAATTTTGAAGGTAAAGAAAAGAAAAGTTACAAAATCTTTTTACGTTGCATGTTGGAATTTACAAGGATTGAAGTCCTCTGCTTTTGGGCTAAAGAGCAGAAACCCAGACTTCCTGAAAGAAATTGATAATGTTGATATTGTAGTACTACAGGAAACATGGTACAGAGGTGATGTTTCCACTGGCTGTCCACTAGGTTATAGGGAGATAATCATACCATCCACTAAATTAAAAGGAATCAAACAGGGCAGAGACTCAGGGGGAATGCTAATATGGTATAAATCTGAACTAATTAATTCAATCGAATTGATCAAAACAGGAGAATTCTTTATCTGGTTAAAAATCAACAAGGAGGCTATCTTGACAGATAAAAACGTCTTCCTCTGTGCCACATACATTCCCCCCTCAGAATCACCCTACTTCAATGAAGAGAGTTTCTCCATTCTAGAGGGGGAGATTAGTCACTTTCAGGCCCAAGGCAACGTACTGGTCTGTGGAGACCTGAATGCTAGAACAGCAGAAGAACAAGACACTATTAACAGTCATGGGGATAAACACCTACCAGGAAGCAACAACCTTTCCCTCCCCATATACCCCTACAGAAACAACTATGACAAAGTGAAAAACAAAAACGGAGCACAGCTCCTGAAGCTCTGTCGAACACTGGGTCTGTACATAGTCAATGGCAGGCTGAGAGGAGACTCTTTTGGTAGGTACACCTACAGCTCATCCCTTGGCAGCAGCACTGTAGACTACTTCCTCACCGACCTAAACCCAGAGTCTCTCAGAGCCTTCACAGTCAGCCCACTAACACCTCTCTCAGACCACAGTAAAATCACAGTGTATCTGAGAAGAGCAGAACCCAACAATGAAGCATCACGGCCCAATAAATTACATGGTACTAAACAGGCCTATAGATGGAGTGCAAACAGTACAGACATCTACCAAAAAGGAATTAGTAGCCAAAAAATACAATCTCTCGTGGACAACTTTTTAGCCTTAACATTCTCCTTCAGCAATGAAGGTGTAAATTTGGCCGTTAGGAACATAAACTTTATATTTGACAAATTAGCCTCCTTGGCTAATTTAAAGAAGCATAAGAGCAAACCAAAAATAACAGATAATGAAAAATGGTTTGATAATGATTGCAAAAATCTAAGAAAGTCATTGAGAAATATATCTAATCAAAAACACAGAACCAGACAACAAAAATATACGCCTTCAATATGGGGAAACACTGAAGCAATACAAACACACCCTAAGAACAAAAAAGGAACAGCACATTAGAAATCAGATGGATGGAATTGAGGAATCCATAGAATCAAACCACTTCTGGGAGAATTGGAATAAATTAAACAAACCTCATCATGAGGAATTGGCTATCCAAAATGGGGATATGTGGAGAAATCACTTTGCAAACCTCTACAGCAATATAACAAAGAGCCCAGAACAAAAATATGAGAAAAATTACAAATCCTTGAATTAGGAGTCAAAGACTATCAGAATCCTGTGGATACCCCAATTACAGAAGAATAATTATTAGAAAAACTATGCACTCTCCAACCCAAAAAGGCCTGTGGTGCTGATGGTATTTGAAATGAAATGATCAAATATACAGACCACAAATTCAAATTGGCTATACTTAAACTCTTCAACATTATCCTCACTGCAGGTATTTTCCCCGATATTTGGAACCAGGGATTGATCACACCAATCTATAAAAATGGAGACAAATTTGAACCAAATAATTACAGAGGAATTTGCGTTAACAGCAACTTGGGGAAAATTCTCTGCAGTATTATAAATAGCAGACTACATAATTTCCTTGACGAACACAACGTCCTGAGCAGAAGCCAGATTGGATTTCTAAAAAGTTATCGTACAACAGACCACATTTACACCCTCCACACTCTAATTGATAAACAAGTTAACCAAAACAAAGGCAAAATCTACTCGTGTTTTGTAGATTTCAAGAAAGCATTTGATTCAATTTGGCACGAAGGTCTTTTTTTATAAACTAATAGAAAGTGGTATTGGAGGGAAAACATTTTATTGATATGATTTTATTAAATAAATGTACACTAAAAACAAATGTGCGGTTAAAATTGGCAACAAGCAAACAGACTTCTCCTCTCAGGGGCGGGGAGTGAAACAGGGCTGCCCAATAAGTCCAACACTATTTAACATCTACATTAATGAATTGGCATAAACATTAGAAGAATCGGCAGCACCTGGTACCCCCCTACACAACACTGAAATCAAGTGTCTGCTGTACGCAGATGACCTGGTGCTGCTGTCTCCCACTAAAGAGGGGTTACAGCAGCACCTAGATAGTCTTCACAGGTTCTGTCAGACCTGGGCTCTGACCGTTAACCTAAAAAAAACAAATATAATGATATTCCAAAAAAGGTCCGGAAATAAGGATGACAAATATAAATTCTATTTGGACACAGTTCTATTAGAACACACCAAAAACTACACATATCTAGGACTAAATATCAGCAACACAGGTAGCTTTCACATGGCTGTGAATGAGCTGAGAGACAAAGCAAGAAGAGCATTCTATGCCATTAAAAGGAACATCAAAATCGAAATTCCAATTAGAATCTGGCTCAAAATTTTTCAATCAGTTATAGAACCAATTGCTCAATATGGCAGTGAAGTATGGGGTCCACTCTCTAATAATGAATTTACCAAACGGGACAAACATCCAATCGAAATACTTTATGCAGAGTTTTGCAAGACTGTATTGCAAGTACAAAGAAAAACTCCAAATAACGCATGTAGGGCAGAATTGGGCCAATACCCCCTCCTCATTCGAATAGAAAAAAGAGCCATCAAATTTTACAACCATCTAAAAACAAGTGACCCCAAAACATTCCATCACACAGCTCTACAATGTCAAGAGATGAAACAAGAGAAGAGTCCCCTCAGCCAGGTGGTTCTGAGGCTCAGTTCACCAACCCAAACCAACCCCATAGAGCCTCAGGACAGCCCTCAGAAAATCTGGCCCAACCAAATCATCACAAAACAAAAAGAAAAATATATCACCTATTGGAAAGACACCACAAAAAATCTAAGTAAACTTCAATGCTATTTGGCTCTAAACAGACAGTACATGGTGACAGACTATCTGACCACTGTGACTGATAGAAAACTGAGGAAAACATTGACTAGGTACAGACTCAGTGAGCACAGTCTGGCTATAGAGACCGGTCGTCACAGACAAACCTGGCTGCCCAGAGAGGACAGGCTGTGCTCACTCTGCTCCAGGGGAGAGGTAGAGACAGAGCTGCATTTCCTATTACACTGTGACAAATACTCAGACCCAAGAGAATATTTCTTTCCCAAAATTATAATTCAATACAAAGAATTTGAAACTGTAAAAGATGAAGAAAAAATCAAATATTTATTGGGTGAAAAGCCAAAATGTGCAGTTTTGGCAGCCAAATATGTGTCCTCCTGCCACAACCTGAGGGACAGCCAGTGAAAAGTGCAAAGTAATGTTGATAATATTTCCCATCTTGTTTTGTTTTGTCTTTCATACCAGGTCATGTGTCTTCTCAGTCATGTTGACACTGGTCTACTGCCATTGCTTTAATGTATTGTTGTTCTGATTAATATTGTTGTTGTTGTTAATGGTAATCCCATGTCCACTACTACTATTATTATTGCTGTTGGTCCCACCATTTATTTATATATAAATATATATTTTGTATATATATACATATATATTTGATTTTTATTTTTCGATATGTATACTTTGACAATGTAAGTAATAATGAACTTGCCATGTCAATAAAGTCGAGAGAGAGAGAGAGAGAGAGAGAGAGAGAGAGAGAGAGAGAGAGAGAGAGAGAGAGAGAGAGAGAGAGAGAGAGAGAGAGAGAGAGAGAGAGAGAGAGAGAGAGAGAGAGAGAGAGAGAGAGAGAGAGAGAGAGAGAGAGAGAGAGAGAGAGAGAGAGAGAGAGAGAGAGAGAGAGAGAGAGAGAGAGAGAGAGAGAGAGAGAGAGAGAGAGAGAGAGAGAGAGAGAGAGAGAGAGAGAGAGAGAGAGAGAGAGAGAGAGAGAGAGAGAGAGAGAGAGAGAGAGAGAGAGAGAGAGAGAGAGAGAGAGAGAGAGAGAGAGAGAGAGAGAGAGAGAGAGAGAGAGAGAGAGAGAGAGAGAGAACAGTTGATCTAGAAACAGTAGAAAGGACAGCGGAGGTGAACGGGGGTAAAGGAAAAACGATGCACACACGTAGGGAGGAGAGGAGCAAACTACTGTTCAGCCCGGAATCAAAAATGATCCATCCATATAAACACAGCATGAGTCAGATGAAGGAGAGAGAAACCTCAACTTGGATAGACAAATCTCTCTCTCTTTATTCTGTCCTCTGTGTGTGTGTGTCTTACCTCAGGTCACCTCCTAGTGTGAACTAGGCAGCTGTTAATCCATACTGTCAACAGTCCAACTGTTATGGTATTACTGTCGAACCTTGCTACTACCTGGCTTCACATACTGACTCACACGACTGAAATATGCTTACAAGTGCACACCCAGTCTTACAAGTGCACACCCAGTCTTACAAGTGCACACCCAGTCTTACAAGTGCACACCCAGTCTTACAAGTGCACACCCAGTCTGAGACCTGATAGTGCTCCTGTTGCCCCACACAGCATACCTGCATACCTCGCGGTACATGCATAGGCACACGCACACAGGCGTAGTCTTCCTGTTGACAGTTACACACACATTAATACACATACGTTACAGTGGTTAAGTGCTCGCGCGTTCACGTGTGTGTGTGTGAGAGAGAATTGCAGGCCCTTACTGTAATATATTTACAATTCCAGAAACGGAGTTAAACCAACACATAATGGCCTTCTTTTCCATGACCCTCCCACCCACAACAATATTATTCTACCACTCTTACGGGAAAGAGAGAGGGAGAGAAGGATGAAAAGGGATGACGAAATCATTTTCTCCAAATTTTCTCCTCTCTTCCTGTCCTGCCCTCTTCCCTCACTTTTCTCCTCTCTCTTCCCTCACTTTTCTCCCCTCTCTTTCTGTTCTGCCCTCTTCCCTCACTTTTCTCCTCTCTCTTTCTGTTCTGCCCTCGTCCCTCACTTTTCTCCTCCGTCCTGGGCAGGTCTTGTGAGCGATTGCACGCCCCCGCCCCCAGCGGGATTAAAGAGGACACATTTAATTGCTTGTTAACAAATGTTTACGGCGCCGTACTGAGCAGCCACCCGTTTCCTGCCAAGTATAGACCTCCATTACTCTGAGGCTGCTGTCGGAGATACACTGGGCTGGAAGGAGGGAGAGACAGAGAGAGAAA
Organism: Salvelinus namaycush; assembly: GCF_016432855.1. NCBI lineage: Eukaryota > Metazoa > Chordata > Actinopteri > Salmoniformes > Salmonidae > Salvelinus > Salvelinus namaycush. The sequence goes on from NC_052344.1 coordinate 12,745,570, forward strand.
GGAGGGAGAGACAGAGAGAGAAAGGAGGGAGAGAGAGAGAAAGGAGGGAGAGACAGGAGGGAGAGACAGAGAAAGGAGGGAGAGACAGAGAGAGAAAGGAGGGAGAAAATGATGGGGGAACTAAGTGACAGACCGATCACAAGAGGGCAGGGGGTGGAGACTGACCGATCACAAGAGGGCAGGGGGTGGAGACTGACCGATCACAAGAGGGCAGGGGGACGAGACAGACAGATTACAAGAGGGCAGGGTGTGGAGACTGACAGAGTGAAAAAATAAGTAAAGATTGTGTGAGAGAGAGAGATAGAAAGAGAGCATGAGAGAGAGAGAGAGAGCGAGAGAGAGAGAGAGAGAGAGCGAGAGAGAGAGAGAGAGAGAGAGAGAGAGAGAGAGAGAACGAGAGCACGATAGGAAAGTATTATAGCAGTAGATAGGCTGTATTATTCTCAGTGTAGTCTAAGAGGGAACATTGAGTTTCTGGTGCAAGTCAGCAGCAATGACCAATATACCCACATTCACAACTCCCATAATCACAAAAAGATTGCAGTGACCAAAAATCCAGTTGATTCCCCGAACAGTTTTGGCTGTTTCTAGAACTGTGCTACAAGATTGATACACTGACTCTTCACCATGGAATGAAACTGACCAAATGATCAAGGTTTTTTCAAAATACATTTTCTCAACAAAATAATCAACACAATATGAGTTCTGTCAGTCCATAGAGAAAACCCCAGACATGCATGCACATACCGGTAGACATGCACACGCTCAATTTCATTACATTTCTAATATATTGGGGTGTTATCCTGTCTAGGGGGGGACAACATCTGATACAATCTTGTTTATTTTTCTATCTCGGACGCGGCGACTTGTTGAGCTTATTAAAACTACAGAGCAATATCAGACGTGTCTGTCATCCTTTAGATGAAAGGGGCCTGTCTGGCTGCTTTATGAATTATGATTTGCTTTGTTCTGCTGCAGCCTTACGCTAGGCTAATGGTGCTAGGCTAAAGGCGCTAGGCTAGTGGTGCTAGGCTAATGCTACACTAACAAGCTATTTGATGTAAAAAGGTCTTCTAAGTGAGAGACTTCTGCTAATGTAGCAGGAATTCATCGGTCTTATCTGAGCTCTGATGCTTTTGTTAGCGCCCAGAGCTAGTGCCTTAGCTAGAAACATTAAAAAGCCATAACCTAGCCTGCAACAAAGTTCTAGTGTTACATGCTAAAAGCAATACATATCTTCCATTTAAAGTGCTAGCGTCTCGCTAACAAGGAGTAAACAGGTCTTCCATAGCAGCACCAGTCACCTCAGGGGGGAGAATAAAGATGAAAGTAGACTCTTGTTGTTGTGTAGGCTACATTCTTTCATGTGTGATAGCCCTGAGAATCGATCTAGACTACCTAGACCGAAAGGGGAACCACAGGGACTGTGAGGAGATATTGAATTCACACTTTCAATCTTGCTCTATGTATGCTGGGATATCACCACGGCAACCAGTTTATCTCCCACTGGCAGTGGGTAACCCGTTTTGTCGTCGAGCGATGTAAGGAACAAGAGTTCGATTTTTGGGGAATGATATAAAAGAGGCAATTAATATTACATTGCCACACCAGACACACACTCTCTCTTTCAAACACAAATACATCCTGTAGCTAAGTGAATAAAAATACAAATAAAATACACTTAATCCAGAAAAATTAAGAAATATCAGAACGAGCAATTTCAGAGACCGGTACATACATATATATATATATATATATACATATACAGTGGGGAGAACAAGTATTTGATAACTTGCAAAATCGGCAGTGTTTCCTACTTACAAAGCATGTAGAGGTCTGTAATTTTTATCATAGGTACACTTCAACTGTGAGAGACGGAATCTAAAACAAAATCCAGAAAATCACATTGTATGATTTTTAAGTAATTAATTAGCATTTTATTGCATTTGGGGACAGCGAAAGACCTTGTGAAGATGCTGGAGGAAACAGGTACAAAAGTATCTATATCCACAGTGAAACGAGTCCTATATCGACATAACCTGAAAGGCCGCTCAGCAAGGAAGAAGCCACTGCTCCAAAACCGCCATAAAAAAGACAGACTACAGTTTGCATCTGCACATGGGGACAAAGATTGTACTTTTTGGAGAAATGTCCTCTGGTCTGATGAAACAAAAATAGAACTGTTTGTTCATAAGGACCACCGTTATGTTTGGAGGAAAAAGGGGGAGGCTTGCAAGCCGAAGAACATCATCCCAACCGTGAAGCACGGGGGTGTCAGCATCATGTTGCCCTGCCCTCAATCCCATAGAAAATTTGTGGGCAGAACTGAAAAAGCGTGTGCGAGCAAGGAGGCCTACAAACCTGACTCAGTTACACCAGCTCTGTCAGGAGGAATGGGCCAGAATTCACCCAACTTATTGTGGGAAGCTTGTGGAAGGCTACCCGAAACATTTGACCCAAGTCAAACAATTTAAAGGCAATGCTACCAAATACTAATTGAGTGTATGTAAACTTCTGACCCACTGGGAATGTGATGAAAGAAATAAAAGCTGAAATAAATAATTCTCTCTACTATTATTCTGACATTTCACATTCTTAAAATAAAATGGTGATCCTAACTGACCTAAGACAGGGAATTTTTACGAGGATTAAATGTCAGGAATTGTGAAAAACTGAGTTTAAATGTATTTGGCTAAGGCGTATGTAAACTTCTGACTTCAACTGTATACACACATATACATATAAAGGTGTGTTTTGTATGTAAACATTATTAAAGTGACCAGTGTTCAATGACTAGAATACAGTATGTACACCGAATACAGTGCCTTCAGAAAGTATTCCGCTTGACTTATTCCACATTTTGTTGTGTTACAGCCTGAATTCAACATGGATTAAATAACATTGTTTCCTCACCCATCTACACACAATACCACATAAGTACAAAGTGAAAACATGTATTTTTTCATTTTAGAAAATGTATTGAAAATGAAATACAGAAACATCTAATTTACATAAGTATTCACACCCCTGAGTCAATACTTTGTAGAAGCACCTTTGGCAGCGATTACAGCTCTGAGAGCTTTCCACACCTGGATTGTGCAACATTCTTTTCAAAATTCTTCAATCTCTGTCAAATTGGTTGCTGATCATTGCTAGACAACCATTTTCAAGTCTCTCCATAGATTTTCAAAAGATTTAAGTCAACATTTGTAATTTAGCCACTCAGAAACATTCACTTTCTTTTTGGTAAGTAACTGTAAGCAACAGTGTAGGTTTGGCCTTGTGGTTTAGGTTATCGTCCTGCTGAAAGGTGAATTAATCTCCCAGTGTCTGGTGGAAAGCAGACTGAAACAGGTTTTGCCTGTGCTTATCTCCATTCTGTTTCATCCGGAAAACTCCCCCGTTGTTAATGATTACAATCATATCCATAACATGAAGCAGCAACCACCATGCTTGAAAAATTGGAGCGGTTTTGCAGTATTACTTAATGCCTTTTTGCAAACGGCTTCCTTCTTTTCACTCTGTCAATTAGGTTAGTATTGTGGAGTAGCTACAATGTTGTTGATCCATCCTCAGTTCTCCTATCACAGCCATTAAACTCTAACTGTTTTAAAGTCACCATTGGCCTTATGGTGAAAACCCTGAGCGGTTTCCTTCCTCTCCGGCAACTGAGTTAGGATGGACGCCTGTATCTTTGCAGTGACTGGGTGTATTGATACAGCCCCCAAAGTCTAATTAATCACATGCTCAAAGGGATATTCAATTTCAGCTTTTTTAAATTTTGACCCATTTACCAATAGGTGCCTTTCTTTGCGAGGCATTGGAAAGCCTCCTTGGTCTTTGTGGTAGAATCTGTGTTTGAAATTCACTGCTTGACTGAGGGACCTTACAGATAATTGTATGTGTGAGGTACAGAGCTGAGGTAGACATTCACAAATCATGTTAAACACTATTATTGTACACAGAGTGAGTCAATGCATCTTCCTATGTGACTTGTTAAGTACAATTTTACTCCTGAACTTATTTAAGCTTACCATAACAAAGAGGTTGAATACTTACTGACCCATTACATTTCTTTTTTCATTTTTTCCCCATTAATTTGTAAAACATTTTGGAAAACATAATTCCACTTTGACATTATGGGATATTGTGTGTAGGCCAATGAATCTAAATTCAATTAATTTTAAAACCAGGCTGTAACACAGAAAAATTTGGAAATATCAAGGGGTGTGAATACTTTCTGAAGACCCTGTACATGCCTATGGGAATGTGTGTGTGCCCTGAAGATAATATGTGTGGGTTCTGTGCAGTGCCTTCCCATTGGTGGTTTAAAGGTTATCAGTGGGGTCTCTTAATGACACTGCTGGGCCCGGCCAATGTTCATTAAGCATTCAATTAAACCATCCACTGAGTGCCTCAAGGGGAGACAGAGAGCTACGTGTACCACAACATCAGAGGAATGTCGGGCCGTCACTGACGCACTGCTATTCTATTCTCCATAAATTGGTTTTAATCTTTTCTACCTTAACCTGCCCTGTCCGGCCGTACATTGTTTTGTTCTATACTATTGCGTTCTGTACATATCTACTTCTATATCAGTTCGACAACTGTTGTTTTTCTCTTGAAGATCTTTGCCATGCGTTGGTTAGCATAGAAAACCTCGAGCTTTGCCTGATGGTTTGAGATGTGTGAAGGGGTTGGAATGTCCTCTGTGGAAAAGTTCCATTCCTCTCTACTCTACTGAACTGCCCTCTATTCTGTTCTACTGTCAGAGGCTCTAGACATGAGTCACCATAACCTGGAGTCAGTCAGTCCATAAAGACACCTCAGAGGAAGATTACAGAGAGACAAAAGAGAGAGAACGACAGAGGAGTCCTCTTTTGTTCCTCAATACATGTGGGAGAGAAAGATAGAGGGAAGAAGAAGAGACCCATTAGGCAAAAACTGGTTGACTCAACGCTGTTTCCACGTCATTTCAACAAACAAAATTAAATGTAATGACATTGAATCAATGTGGAAAACTGATTGGATTTGCAAAGAGGAATCAACGTAAGGGAACTTCCTCTTTTTTTCACCTAACTTTTAACCTAAATCCAATGACATGGTGAATTGTTCTTGTTGATTTCACGTGTAATTCACGTTAGTTGACAACTCAACCAAATGTAAATGAAAATGAGACGTTGAAATGAGGGGCATACAGGCAGGTCAGTTAGTAATCAGTCTAGGAATGGATGAATCCATACATCAGCCCCAAATACACACACATGATATAGACCAATCAGAACCCTGCTTACTGTAATTACAAAATCATGGACAGAGCAGAAAACGGTGCGGGAAGCGCAGCTTGACAAAACAAATGTTTCTTTAGAGGGAACGTGTGATCAAAAAGGGTCCGGTTCTCTTTAATAAAACTCTTCATTAGAATCTCAGTGGGAGATAACAGCACTGCTTTATTACTGTCTCCGTGCTAGCTGGGGGCTCTCTCTTCCTTGGTGCTCACTCACATCCACAGAATTCACACCCATCTTCCTCGTTGAGATACGCCCCCATTGGAGAAAGCCAATAGCGTCAGTCTTGGTCAGATTTTCATTCTGCTGATGTTATTGTCTGTTGTGTGTGATGATGTCATCTTGTGAAGCGTACCTTTAATTGACTGCCTCATTCAAAGGAGGTGTACACTGTGTGATTTTCTACACCTAGCCACACAGCAGCCAGAGGTAGAGTGCGGTGACAATTGGAGGGGCAGTCATATAATTGAATATAAGTGAGGACAATCAAAGTCCCATAAAACACTGGTCTATTCCGGTCTGTTCAGAACATGGTGTACAGGCCAAGATGGAGGAGTCATGCACAAACATACATACTCGTACATACATGCATGAACATACATACTCGTTTGTACAAATACACACACGCACAGAGGCTAAAAGAGCCACAAGGGACCAAAGGGACGGGCGCTAGAGAGCGTGCTATGGAGTAGACGTGCTGTGCTAGAGCTCCGCTCAATTTTGAAACAAATTAGTATTTATCTTAACCTCTCACAACCTATAACTTCAAACAAATATGACAAAGGGGAAAGGCACCAAAAAAGGGGGCGCTAAACAAGATAATTGGAATGAGATAGACAACGAACCAATTTCAACGTCGCCGACCCACGAGGAGCTAGCTGAAGAGGCTAGCTTCCAAGAGTTCCCCACAGATCCTACTCAACGTGACATACTGGCTGCCATAAACGCACTAAGCAAGAAGGTGGACACAAGGTTGGCTGATATCTCAAAGAGTATTGGGACTTTGGCCGAAACTGTGAAGGCAACTACGAGAAGGGTGCACGAGGTTGAGCAGACGACAGTCGATCACGAGGCCAGACTACAGGACATAGAGAAACAGTGCGCAACGTTCAAAAATGACAACAAAACCCTGAAGGCCCGACTGGAAATGCTCGAATCGCATTCAAGACGCCAGAACATCCGAATATGTGGGATCCAGGAGGACACTGAGAAAGGGAAACCCACTGAATTTGTCTCGGAGCTGATACCGGCATTGCTGGGGAGTGAACACTTCAAAACGGCCATCCTGATCGACCGCGCACACAGATCACAGGCAACGAAGCCGGCCAAGGGCGGGCCACCAAGGCCATTCATTGTAAGGCTGCACTATCCCCACACCAGAGGTCTCATCCTCAAGCTGGCTAGTCAAAAGTTCCCCCTTAACTACAACGGAGCCAGGGTGTCTTTCTACCCAGATCTTACCTTGGAGGTGAGGAACCAACGGAAAGAGTATGATGAGGTACGCAACAAATGCAGGGCGGCCAACATCCGATATGGATTCCTCTTCCCAGCCCGGTTTAAGGTGACAGTCGAGGGATCAACACGTACGTTTGACAACGCAAAAGAGGCCGATCTGTTCTTGACAAGCAAGCTCCCCGGCTGAGGATACAGAACGGCTGTGCCAGCCGGCTAAATGGCCAAATACAGGCCAGGAATGGGTTTGAATTGAATTTCCGGCCTATGTCTTTTCGATCAGAAGATCAGAAATTGGGACTTATAGGATAGGTGAGATGTTGTGGCTAATATAGCATTGTTTGGCATGTCATGTTTTGGCGCCACTCACCCCCTAACGTGAGAGTTAAGTTAAGTGTTATTTAATATTAGTTTATATGCGGAGCATCTATAGACGACGAGTTAGTTCAAGCTGTATGTCTAGACACCCTAAGGTTTGTGTGTTAGCCAAGGAGTGCTTCGTTTGGGGAAGTCACTCAGTAAAGGGATGGGAGGGGGGATGGGGTCTGTGTTTTATGTTCACGTTTATTAATACAGGTGGCATGACAAGCTCCCGTACGGCGGGACGTTTTTCTTCTGGGTTTTGTATGACAGCAGCAATTTGCTTTAAAATAAGAAATGCCACATAGTGACCGAGCACAGAGTAGACCAGGTGGAATAAAGATAGTCAGCTGGAACTGTAATGGATTAGGGCATGTCGTGAAACGAGCTAAGGTTTTTTCTCATCTTAAATCACTGGGTGCTGACATAGTGCTTCTTCAAGAAACTCATATTAAACGCTCGGCGCAGGCCAAGCTACGAGTCAGCTGGATCGGTCAGATATACCAGTCTAACTTTGATGCAAAAGCGAGAGGGGTAGCAATCCTGATAAGGAAAAACATTCCTTTTGTTTACTCAACCTCGATTTCAGATCCTAATGGTCGGTATATTATTGTTGCTGGTACACTGAATTCAAAACCAATAACCTTGGTCAATTTATATGGACCCAATTTCGATGATCCATTATTTTTTCAAAGGGTATTTAAGGCCATACCAAATATCTCGGATACAAGTGTTATTGTTGGAGGTGACTTTAACTGTACGTTAGATCCTCTTTTAGATAAACAGCTATCAAGGTCACTTCAACAATCAAATGCCAGTGTCTGTCTAAATACATTGATGACAAACCTTAACATTGTCGATATTTGGAGACTGACGCACCCAACAGACAGGGATTATTCTTTCTTTTCATCAGTTCATAAATCATATTCCAGAATTGACTATTTCTTGTTGGACTCCAAACTAATTTCAGCAGCTGAGTCGGTTACCTATCACCCCATTCTAATTACGGACCACTCTCCTCTGTCCATGGTGCTGAAACTCGACAATATGTCGACAGGTCGGCGACCGTGGCGCTTAGACGCATACCTGTTGAAAGATGAGGCTTTTTGTCAGTATTTGAAGGAGCAGATTGCCTTTTTCCTCAGAACTAACGACACGGGGGATGTTGACGACTCCACCCTTTGGGAATCTCTAAAGGCTGTGATTAGAGGTTACATTATTTCTTATACATCAGAGAGGAAGAAACGTGCCAATACTAGGCTGAGAGAAATTGAAAGAGAGTTAGGGGAACAGGAGAACGTTTTTAGGACAAATTCCTCATATACAGTCCTTGAGAAGATCACAAAGTTAAAATATGAATATAATACCATCCTTTCGAAACGGGTGGGCTCTTTACTTGCTAGGACGCAACAAAGTTATTTTGAACTGGGGGACAAACCACATAAATTATTAGCAAGACAGCTAAGGCATGTACAGGCATCTAGAGCTATTCACAAAATAAAAGACAAGAAGGGTAAAATAGTAACAGATCCGCAGGACATTAATAAATGCTTTGCGCAGTTTTACTCAGAGCTATACCAATCAAAATGCGATGCTACTGATCCACAAACTATGGAACGCTTTCTCGCTGAATGTGAACTTCCTAAACTAGACAGGGGGGCAGCTGCTGCACTCGATGCAGGGATAACCTTAGAGGAAATTAACACAGCGATAGCACAATTTACAAACAGCAAGGCCCCTGGGCCCGATGGATATGTAATAGAATTCTATAAGAAGTACTGCGCTAGTCTATCTCCACTTATGTTACGAATGTTTCAACAATCAAAAGAAAATGCCAAACTCCCGCAAACACTGTATGAGGCTACAATAGCCCTGATCTTGAAAAAAGATAGAGATTCCGTGGAGATGTCGTTGTATCGCCCCGTGTCGTTACTCCCCATAGAAAACAAGGTGTTGACAAAGATATTGGCAAACCGATTGAAAAAATATATTTCCGACATCATACACCCTGACCAGACAGGTTTTATCCCGGGCCGACATATATACTACAATTTGAGACGCCTTTTCAACGTAATGTATCATGATCATAAAGTTGAGGCAGTGGTAATAGCTCTTGATGCAGAGAAGGCGTTTGATCAGATTGAGTGGAAGTATATGATGTCGGTTCTGGAGCATTTTGGGTTTGGAAAGGAATTTATTAATTGGATAAGAATTATTTATGCACACCCAATGGCCTCCGTGGTGACCAATCAGGAAATGTCGCAGTCATTCCGCCTGTTCAAGGGGTGCCGACAGGGGTGCCCTATTTCGCCTGCTCTCTTCGCTATAGCCATGGAACCCCTTGCTACTCGCATTCGGGCATGTCCCGATATAGCTTCTGTTAAAATAAAAGACACACAGCACAAAATTTCCCTATATGCAGACGATGTTCTTTTGTTTTTGTCCAAGCCTAAAACTTCTATTCCACCCTTACTTAACTTGATAAACACATTCGGCTCCTTCTCTGGATACAAGATAAACTGGCAAAAAAGTGAGTTGATGCCAATATCACGGCCTGTGGATATGCAATTTCTGCAATCTACCCCGTTTAGAACAGTGAGGGACAAGTTCACAAGCCTTGGCATTGTAGTGACAAGAGACCTTGATCAGCTATTGAAAGCGAATTGGGACATGAAAATATATCAGCTTAAACAAAATATAGATTTTTGGAAAACTCTGCCTATTTCCTTGGTTGGTCGTATAAACGCTATTAAAATGGTTGTCCTACCCAGGTTTCTTTACCTCTTCCAATGTCTACCCAATTTCATACCACAAAGCTACTTTAAGAAACTGGATTCAATAGTAACTCCATTTTTATGGGATAACAAGGCAGCCAGAATTGCAAAGAAGCATTTATGCAAGTACAAGATAGAGGGGGGCTTTGGCCTTCCTCACTTCAAACTGTATTATTGGGCTGCTAATCTGAACATTGTGTCTTTCTGGAGGGAAAGTTTACCTGCGATGAGACAGAAGGATATGCCTTCATGGCTTTTGATTGAGCAGGCCTCCTGTCAACGTTCCTCACTCCCTGTACTTGTTAATAGCCCATCATATGTGAAAAAAGCCACTTATGACTCCAATCCAGTCATTTGTCATACGCTTAGGATCTGGAAACAGATTAGGGATTTTCTTAACATACCCACTGTTTACATAGACAGCCCGATTAGCCTGAATCATGCTTTCCACCCTGCATTGGATGATGTGGTGTTTTCACAGTGGAGGGAGAAGGGGCTCACAACAATTGGTAATCTATACATAGATGGTCAGTTAGCTTCATTTCAACAACTACAGGCAAAGTTCAACATGCCAACAACACATTTTTTCAGATACCTCCAAATCAGGAATTTCTTAAGGACACATATCCCACAGTATGGCATGAAGCCAAATAGTCCTACATTAGATAGCTTGATCCTTGTCAAACCCCATTCAAAAGGGTCGGTCTCTAGACTGTATGATGTGCTACAGGCCCACATAGAGGTATCCACAGACACCATTAAAAGGGCTTGGGAACAAGAACTTGGTTCAGAAATCTCAAATGAGGACTGGATAGAAGCTCTCAGGAATATAAACCACAGTTCAGTGAATGCCAGACACAACCTTGTACAGTTTAAGGTGATTCACAGGTTACACTACTCAAAGGTAAAACTGCATAAAATATTCCCGGACACCTCACCACTGTGTGAGAGGTGCAAGCAGGAGGAGGGGACGTTGACCCACTTATTCTGGACATGCCCTAAATTACATGCTTACTGGGCTCTCATTTTTGATTACTTATCTAAGGCCTTTGATAGAGTTCTAGCCCCAGACCCATTGATCGCTCTGTTTGGTACAGTTGATGGGAATAACCAGGAAGGGAAAGCTGTCTCTCTTTGTACTCTATTAGCCAAAAGGCTCATATTGCAATTTTGGAAATTGGAGACTGTACCTACCTTTGAAATGTGGTTACGGGATTTAGGGAATGTAATACATATGGAAAAGATTCGATACAACACCTCAAATAGAAGTCCATTATTTTACAAAATATGGCAGCCGATACTGGATAAATGGTCTAGTCCCGCTTCATAACTGGGCTGACGATCTGCTGCTACTCTGTGCTGTACTACACTCAATATTTATTTTTGGCTTAACTACACTGCTTGTAATGACTATATGCTGTCTTCTTATACATGTACCACCTAATAGGATTTTGTTTTATTTTGTGTATGTGTGAGTTAACTTTTGTTTTGTCCTCTAAAGTGGCCATCCCATTCAACTGTACAATGAATGTCATTGTTTGTATTGCGGTCTTTTTTACTTTATTTTTATTGGAAAATAATAAACATATTATAAAAAAATAAAAATAAAAATAAAAATAAAAAAAGGGACCAAAGGGATTGATGGTGTGTGTCCAGGATTAATGGCGGTCTTTGGAGTCCTTGCTGCCCGTGTGAGTTCTTATATTTATTTGTCCTGTTTCGCTGCATGTACAACTGCGTAACCTATACGAGCGCGAGGTGTGAAATGGTAATGTGTTTTTTACATATCCCAACTCCCCCCCGAGACACCCTCGGAGAGTAGGGCCACGGCCATGTGTGTCTGTGCTTGTATGTGTGGTTGCTGAATTTGTGTGTGTGTTTGTTTGTTTGTTTGTGTGTGTGTGTGTGTGTGTGTGTGTGTGTGTTTGTTTGTGTGTGGGAGGGGGGTTGTGAATTTGCACACAGATTTGTAAAAGTGCATTCTCTTTGAATCAATCAATCAAGCCCACTGAGATAAAGACGGCCTTGAGACAAGGAGGAGGAAGGGCTTGTTTCTGGATGGGGCCATAGGCTTTCACTTATTCAATGATGTCTGATTAACTCTAGGAAGGGCGTAAGAAAGAAAGGAAGGAATCTTTAAGAAAGAAGGAGGGGCAGTTTTAGGTGTTCTAAAATAAGACAGCAATCAACCACACCACTGTAGACTTCATATTTACATTACAGCACTTCCTGTGCACACATAGTTGATTTACATCCTGTTTACCTGACCTTGTGGTGAAAAAAAGAGAAGTAAATGAAGTTTAAGCCCACTGCTGTACAGTATGTTACTGTTGTCCTTCTGTCAAAAGAAAACAAATCCAGGCTTACACAGGAAAGTGCGCACACACACACTAAGGCTGCTGCAGTCACCTGCTGCTGCAGTGTTGACATGCCAGAGGGAACATCTCTGCCTACCATAGCAAAACTAGCAAAACGTTACATAAAGGTTCTTCTGAAACATCCACTCTCCCACCTACAGATGCTAATGCTACTCCCGCTATAAATAGCCAGCTTTCTGCCGACCACCCACGCAGGTGGCTTACACCTACCCTGTAGCAGAGGGGACGTTGTGTAAATGTTTGGTCAGTGTTGATCCAGCGTTGAGCAGCTGTTTGGCTAGCACAGGAGAGCTTTTGAAAAATGAGAGAGGGATGGAGGCAGGAAGGTAGGAAGGAGACATTTTATGGTTGGGCGGAAACATGTATTTACTTTTCACTCTGGCTTTCAATCTCCCCCTTCTCTCCCTCTTCTGCTATAGTTTGTATCTCTTTTTCTCACCATCTCTCTCCTCATACTCCCTCTTTTTTCATTCTCTTTCACTCATTCACTCTCTCCTCTTCGATAATGCCCCCCTTCTCTCTCGCTCCTCCCTCTCTCTCTCCATCTCTCGCTCTCCACTTGATGTATCCAGCTGTAAATGTATAAGCCGCATGTGCTTTCTGTTGCCACGGCAACAACACAAGGGACCTTATGAAGCTAATAAGTAGAGAACAGGAGGGGAGAGGAGGAAAACCTAAAAAAGAGCGCATAAAAAAAAGAAGGAAAATGGGCGCAGATCTATTCCTGGAGTTGGACCTGGGGGCTGTTGACGGATAGAGGGATGCTGGCGAAAGAGGAAGAGAGAGAGCAAGAGGCAGAGAGAGCGAGATAGACAGTTGTTTCTCTGGTGGCGCATTGTGATGTATCAGATTTGATGTGCCAGCCATGTTTGGAAACTTCCAGATCCACTACACGCAAAGGGAAGAGGAAGGAATAAGTTGGATAAAAATTCCCAAAAAGAGTGAAAATCTCTAGGGAAAAGACAATTTCATAGGGGCTAATTGGCTGTTTCCAGTATTTGTCAAATTAAAAGCTACAAAAGCTATATAAATGGAGCTGACATGATCCCTCATTCTCTACAAGTCATGCTACATCTCAGCATTGCTTGTTTTGTCACATAAACGGGTATTAGGTGAACTATTAGAATTTTTGCAACCAGGAAATGACGGAGCGATTTCTGTATATTGTACCTTTAACTGCATGTACAACTGGGTAACCTGTACGACTATGGGGTGTGAAATGGAAATGTCCCCTGAGACACCATGGGAGAGTGGGGTCACAGCCAGGGATGTGCAGCTAGCCTCTGATCTGCTTCTTCATAAATAACCAAATGAGACGTGATACACACAAACGCCTGATAATCATCTCTGTTTCACATACAAAAAGATAAACACATACACACACTTGATCACGGTCTCTCTCTCTCTCTCTGAATACAACTATGGAGAAAGAGAAGGACATACTGTTCTCCTCTCTTCTACTCTCTCCTCTAGTCACCTCTCCCCCTGTCTCCTCTCTGGTGAGATGTGGGTGGGTGACAGCCACGTCACCTGGTAATCATCACTGCGACACACAGGAAATAGAGAGTAAACTCACACACACAGGCTAGACGCCGTTGCCCACGGCCAGGGGGAAGGGTGTTAGGTGTCTGCGTGTGTTGCAAGACTTACAGTAGGTCCTTAAAAGTGGGAGTGTCTTGATTCTATTGATAACTAATTACTACACTTGAGGACGGTCTATTAAACTCAGGTGAGGTTAGCTTATTACATGAGCTCATTCTGTACCATGGTATTGTTGAATACTTGTTTCTGATTGGCTTGAAGGGCATTCTAGAGTGTGCATTATTTCCCTATAACGCATAGTATACAGCATTTGCACGGTAGAATTCAATGGCTATTAATCATTCTTACATGTTCTATGTTTGAGCTGCTATTGAAAGCAACACCACACATACATACACACACGCACATACTTACAGACACGCACACACACACTCACTGATGCACGCACGCACGCAGGCAGCACAGCACTGTTTGTGTACAGTAGATCTGAAATGACTAGACAGGTCTAAACGATAACATTGCATTCCCACCAGTTGGAGGGCAAGGTGAGGTTGGTTCAATATTTCTTACGTTACATCTTTCTATTCCTCTCAGATCTACAAGAACATCTACAAGAGGTGGATAGAGGGTAGAGGTCGGTTTGACTTTGGATGACACCCATGTAAGGTGGAAGGTCCAGAGAATGATGTTGGATGAAGAACTGATCCAGACCTTATCGACAGCTGAGTTACCTCTGGCTGATTTCAGGTGTCACAAAAGTCAGACAGAATCAATCTATCGCCGAGGTGTCATCCCTCCCTCGCCCTTCAAGGTCTCCGTGAATGAGGACGCCAGAGAGAAAAAGAGAAAAAAGCCTAGAGGTAAAATGCGGAGGAAGGTGAAATTAAAGACTAGAAAACTGTGTCCAGATGGAAACTTCCAGATCCACTACACGCAAAGGGAAGAGGAAGGAAGAAGATGGATAAAAATTCCCAAAAAGAGTGAAAATCTCTAGGGAAAAGACAATTTCATAGGGGCTAATTGGCTGTTTCCAGTATTTGTCCAATTAAAAGCTACAAAAGCTATATAAATGGAGCTGACATGATCTCTCATTCTCTACAAGTCGTGCTATGTCCAAAATCTGTCCCTGGGTACCTGTGAGGGGGCAGTCGTCGTTGGAGCCGGGTGAGTCCTGGTTGGGGCTGACTGGCGGGCTGGTGCTGAAGCTGGCGTAGCCCAAGGACGAGCTCACCTCGGAGGGATCACAGCTGTGGTTGACTGGCCTCTGGTTCTGGACATCCAGGGAGGAGGAGAGGGAGGTCCGCTGTTTGGGCTGGAGGGAGAGATGGAGAGTGCGAGAGAGGAGAACAAAGGCAATGTTAGCAGATGTGGCTAAGCGTGTGTGTAACTTTTTTCACATAAGAATTCAGTACCGTGCTGCGATTCACTGGAGTGATGCTGAGAATTCCAATATGTTTTTTGTTCAATATAGAGGGATATGAGGAAGTACCCCGTGAGCTGTGCACTGGAGGAGCAAGACTCTTGGAAAAGAACACAGGAATTATTAAGTGAGGATTATCTCCACTTCCTCTCACATCATCACACAAGTCCAGGTCTCATGACACACTCATTAGCCTGTGTGTGTGTGTGTGTGTGTTCTAGTTATATTTCAATGAGTGTTTGCATGACTTCACGATAACTGTACAAAACCTGCACACACACACACACACACACACACACACACACACACACACACACACACACACACACACACACACACACACACACACACACACACACACACACACACACACATTACAAACACATTTGAAATTCCAGAGACAGAAAACACATGTAGTGAAAGTAAAAGCTGTAATGCAGACATAGATACAGACACTTTACATAACACACCATTTATAGCCAGTAGAATAACTACTGCTGCTGTAGATTACTGTTCACACTCACATCTTATACACAAAACACAGGCCAGTGTGTCTGCAAGAACTCAAGGTTTTCGTATTGAGAGTAAGAGGAAGGGTTCGATGTGGCAGGTTGTTAAGACAATGCCACATCAGGGGACTAAAAGTTCTGGGACAGTGACACAGACAGAGAGACAGGTAGAGAGGTTGACAGGGAGAGAGGGGGAGAGAGAAAGATAGCGATGGATGAAAGGTGGATATAGATGGAGAGAGAGAGAGAACGATAGGAGAGAACAGTAAAGGTGAAGTAAAAAGAAAAAGTCATCTTCCACTCTTCCAAAGACATCCCTTTCTACCAGTGGACAGTAGGCCAAAGGGGAATACAACAGAAGCATCACTATCCTATAGAGAGTTAGGGGGCAATACATTAACGAGAAGTGATCAGAGTGACAGGCGGCGTACAGGGCCAATGGGGAATGAGATAGTTTCACTTGAGTTTCAGTTGAGGCCAATAGGGAATAGTCAGAGTACGGTGAGAGGGGCAGTGTCAGGTACCATGGTAATACATAGGGAGATGCTGACAGAATGTACAGTGCCGTGAAAAAGAATTTGCCACCTTTCTGATTTTCTCTGTTTTTTGCATATTTTCGATACTGAATGTCATCTCATCTTCAACTAAAACATATTATTAGATAAAGGGAACCTGACTTTACAAAAAACCCATCTCACCCAAAAAGTTGACTCAAGTTTGCCAAAAAGTACCCAGAAGCACTTGGATGATCATCAATACTCTTGGAAGAATGTTCTTTGGACGGATGATTCAAAAGCATAACTTTTTGGTCAACATGGGTCCCATTATGCCTGGTGAAAACCAAACACTGCATTCCACAGTAACAACCTTATAACAACGGTCAAGCATGGTGGTGGTAGTGTGATGGTTTGGGGGATGCTTTGGTGCCTCAGGACCTAGATAACTTGCTTTAATAGAAAGAACCATGAATTCTGCTGTGTATCGGAGAATTCTACAGGAGAATGTCAGGCCATCCGTCTGTGAGCTGAAGCTGAAGCACAGCTGGGTCATGCAGCAAGACAATGATACAAAACACACAATCAAGTCTACATGAAAATGGCTAAAAAGAAACACATTTAAAGTTTTGGAATGGCCTAGTCAAAGTCCAGCCCTAATCCCAATTGAGAGGTTGTGACAGGACTTGAAACGAGCATAACGTAATGGCGCCGAAGAGGATGGCTGAAGTTTTACATGCCGGTAACCAATTGAGCAATTTTTTTTGCGTTGTTTGTAACTTATTTTTTTTACTTATTTTGTACATAATGTTGCTGCTACCGTCTCTTATGACCAAAAATAACTTCTGGACATCAGAACTGGGATAATTCACCATGAACTGGAAGAAGTTTTTACCTTTAACCTGTTGAGGACAGAGGGCGCTGTTTTCACTTTGGGGGAAAATCGTGCCCAATTTAAACGGCCTCGTACTCAATTCTTGCTCGTACAATATGCATATTATTATTACTATTGGATAGAAAACACTCTCTAGTTTCTAAAACCGTTTGAATTATATCTGTGAGTAAAACAGAACTAATTTTGCAGCAAACTTCCTGACAGGAAGTGGAAAATCTGAAATCGATGCTCTGTTCTAGGGCCAGCCTATAAATGTCCTTGATATTTATTAGTATACATGCACTTCATACGTCTTCCACTAGATGTCGACAGGCAGTGAGAGAAGAAATGGAGTGTATAACTTGATCTGGGGTCGAATAAAAGCTCTTTGTATGACGTGTCACCAGTTTCCTGTTTTCTGGAGCGCGCACGAAGGGACCTGGTATTGCCTTCTGAAAGGCTGTCGTTATAGACGACTAATATCTCCGGCTTTGATTTTATTTGATAAATGTGACAATATCATCGTAAAGTATGTTTTTTCAACATAGTTTTATTCGATTATTGAAATTTATTCGGGACGTTAGGCGTGTTGCGTTGTGTGCCTTTGTTCAGGAAGGAGAGCTTCGCGCTACTTTGCTAGCTTTCCGTGCTAATTGACTGGAGAAGAAGACATTCTAAAACCAAACAACGATTGTTCTGGACAAAGGACCCCTTGTACAACATTCTGATGGAAGATCATCAAAAGTAGGACCCATTTTATGATGCTATTTCATATATCTGTCGAACATGTTGTACTAGTAGTTTGCGCCCAGATTTTGGGCACGCTCTCGCTATAACTAAGCTGGATGTCGTAATGAAGTTATTTTTAGAATTCTAACACGGCGATTGCATTAAGAACTAGTGTATCTATCATTTCCTATACAACATGTATTTTCTAGTAACGTTTATGAATAGTTATTTGGTCAGAATAGTTGAGTGTCATAAAAATATCCGCACATTCTGGGAAAAAGATGCTACGTTAGCACAATGTATAACCACTGATTTCAGCTCTAAATATGCACATTTTCGAACAAAACATAAGTGTATGTATAACCTGATGTTATAGGACTGTCATCTGATGAAGGTTTATGAAGGTTAGTGAAAATTAATATCTTTTGCTGGTTTATTCCCTATCGCTAACGTGCCTATTGCTATCGCTAACGTGCCTTGATGAATGAATGCGGTAGTGTGGTAGGCTATTGTAGTAAGCTAATATAATGCTATATTGTGTTTTCGCTGTAAAACACTTAAAAAATCAGAAATATTGGCTGGATTCACAAGATGTTTGTCTTTAATTTGCTGTACACCATCGATTTTTCAGAAATGTTTTATGATGAGTATTTAGGTATTTGACGTTGGTGTCTGTAATTACTCTGGCTGCTCCAGTGCTATTTCTGACGGTAGCTGTGATGGTAGCTGCAATGTAAAACTGATTTATACCTCAAATATGCAAATTTTTCGAACAAAACATAGATTTATTGTATAACATGTTATAAGACTGTCATCTGATGAAGTTGTTTCTTGGTTAGTTTGGTTGGTTCTTGGTTAGTTAGGTTGGCTTTGTGCATGCTACCTGTGCTGTGAAAAATGTCTGTCCTTTTTTGTATTTGGTGGTGAGCTAACATAAATATATGTGGTGTTTTCGCTGTAAAACATTTTAAAAATCGGACATGTTGACTGGATTCACAAGATGTGTATCTTTCATTTGCTGTATTGGACTTGTTAATGTGTGAAAGTTAAATATTTCTCAAAAATATTTTTTGAATTTCACGCTCTGCCTTTTCAGTGGAATGTGGGAGGAGTTCCGCTAGCGGAACCCCGGTGCCAGACAGGTTAACGAGTCCGACAAGAAAGGTATACTGCTCTCCCGGGAACAGGCCCAAATCCCCGTCATTTGCGTGAAGAAAAGACGGAGGAAAAGAGGACGCAGATCAGACTGCCTTTGAGAATCCGTAGGCGAGCGAGTAAACTCCCACTGCCATCAATTCTACTTGCTAACATGGAAAATAAAATAATGATCTACGATTACGATTATCCTGTAAAAAACTGTAATATCTTATGTTACACCGAGTCGTGGCTGAACGATGACACGGATAATATAGAGCTGGAGGGATTTTCAATGCGCTGACAGAACAGTGAAGCTACGTCTGGTAAGACGAGGGGTGGGATGTGTGTATTTTTGTCAATAACAGCTGGTGCGTCTAATATTGTCTAATGTCTAATATTAAAGAAGTCTCGAGGTATTGCTCGCCTGAGGTAGAGTACCTTATGATAAGCTGTAGACCACACTATCTACTAAGAGAGTTCTCATCTATATTATTCGTAGCCGTGTATTTACCACCACAGACCAATGCTGGCACTAAGACCACACTCAACCAACTCTATAAGGCCATAAGCAAACAAGAAATTGCTCACCCAGAAGTGGCGCTCCTAGTGGCCAGGGACTTTAATGCAGGCAAATTTAAATCAGTTTTATCCCATTTTTACCAGCATGTCACATGTGCAACCAGAGGAAAAAAACAACAACTCTAGACCACCTTTACTCCACACACAGAGATGCAAACAAAGCTCTCCCCTGCTCTCCATTTGGCAAATCTGATCATAATTCTATCCTCCTGATTCCGGCTTACAAGCAAAAGCTAAGCAGGAAGTACCAATAACTAAGTCAATACAGAAGTGGTCAGATGACGCGGATGCTACGCTACAGGACTGTTTTGCTAGCATAGACTGGAATATGTTCCAGGATTCATCCAATGGCATTGAGGAGTACACCACCTCAGTCATCGGCTTCATCAATAAGTGCATCAACGACGTCGTCCCCACAGTGACTGTACGTACATATCCCAACCAGAAGCCATGGATTACAGGCAACATCCGCATCGAGCTAAAGGCTAGAGCTGCCGCTTTCAAGGAGTGGGACACTAATCTGGACGCCTATAAGAAATCCCGCTATGCCCTCAGACGAACCATCAAACATGCAAAGCATCAATATAGGATTAAGATTGAATCCTACTACACCAACTCTGACGCTCGTCGGATGTGACAGGGCAATTACGGACTACAAAGGGAACCCCAGATGCGAGCTGCCCAGTGACGTGAGCCTACCAGACTAGCTAAATGCTTTTTATGCTCGCTTCGAGGCAAGCAACACTGAAGCATGCACGAGAGCAGGTAACCTGCTCCAATTATTACCGCTCCGTAGGACTTATGTCGGAAGCCATGAAGTGCTTTGAAAGGCTGGTCATGGCTCACATCAACAGCATCTTCACGGATACCCTAGACGCACTCCAATTCGCTTTCCGCCACAACAGATTCACAGATGACGCAATCTCAATCGCACTCCACACTGCCCTTTACCCCCTGGACAAAAGGAACACCTATGTGAGAATGCTGTTCATTGACTACAGCTCTGCATTCAACACTATAGTGCCACGAAGCTCATCACTAAGCTGCGGACCCTGGGACGAAACACCTCCCTCTGCAACTGGATCCTGGACTTCCTGATCGTGGACTACAGGAAAAGGCGGACCTAACAGGCCCCCATTAACATCAACAGGGCTGAAGTGGAGCGGGTCGAGAGTTTCAAGTTCCTTGGTGTCCACATCACCAACGATCGATCATGGTCCAAACACACCAAGACAGTCGTGAAGAGGGCACGACAAAATCTTTTCCCCCTCAGGAGACTGAAAAGATTTGGCTTGGGTCCCCAGATCCTCAAAAAGTTCTACAGCTGCACCAGAGAGCATCCTGACCGGTTGCATCACCAACAGGTATGGCAACTGCTCGGCATCTGACCGTAAGACGCTACAGGGGGTAGTGCGTACGGCCCAGTACATCACTGGGGCCAAGCTTCCTGACATCCAGGACCTATACAATAGGCGGTGTCAGAGGAAATCCCATAAAATTGTCAGACTCCAGTCACCCAAGTCATAGACAGTTTTCCCTGCTACAGCACGGCAAACAGTACCGGAGTGCCAAGTCTAGGACCAAAAGGCTCCTTAACAGCTTCTACCCCCAAGCCATAAGACTGCTGAACAACTATTCAAATGGCAACCGGACTATTACATTGACCTCACCCCTCCCATTTGTTTTGTACACTGCTGCTACTTGCTGTTTATTATCTATGCATAGTCACTTCACCCCTACCTACATGTACAAATTACCTCTAACCTCTAACTTGATCTATCCCCGCACACCGACTCGGTACCGGTACCCCCTGTATATAATTTACTTTCGGTTATTTGGTAAATATTTTCTTAACTCTTCTCAGGTGCTTCTACACCTGCATTGCTTGCTGTTTGGGGTTTTAGGCTGGGTTTCTGTACAGCACTTCGAGATATTAGCTGATGTACGAAGGGCTATATAAAATAAACTTGATTTGATTTGGATTTGATTTGATTCTTGAACTGCACTGTTGGTTAACTTCTTGTGGCTCAGTGGGATGCTCCCATTTCGACAACTTCTGGTGAAATTGCAGAGCACCAAATTTAAATTACTATAAATATTAAACTTGCATGAAATCACAAGTGCAATACATCAAAATAAAGCTTAACTTGTTGTTAATCCAGCCGCCATGTCAGATTTCAAAAAGGCTTTATGGCAAAAGCAAACCATGCGATTATCGGAGGACAGCGCCCAGCACACAAATGCATAACAAATCATTTTCAATCAGGAAGTTGCGACACGAAAGACAGAAATAGCGATATAATATATGCCTTACCTTTGAAGATCTTCTTCTGTTGGCACTCCAAAAGGTCCCAGTTACATTATAAATGGTCCTTTTGTTCGATAAAGCCCTTCTTTATATCCATAAAAACTCAGTTTATCTGGTGCGCTTCAGTCAATAAGCCACTCGGTTTCCCTCCTTCAAAATGCATACAAAATGAATCCCAAACGTTTGCAACAAACTTTTCCAAACAAGTCAATCAACGTTTATAATCAAACCTTAGGTACCCTAATACGCAAATAAACGATAACATTTAAGACGGAGAATCGTTATTGTCTTTACCGGAGAAAAATACCAAAGAACATGCTCTCATTCACGCGCTTGGAAACACTACAGCCAAAATGTGAGCCACCTACAAAAACTACAATTTCTGGCTAATTTTTCCAAAAACAAGCCTGAAACTCTTTCTAAAGACTGTTGACATCTAGTGGAAGCCCTCGGAACTGCAATCGGGCACGATTTCGCCCTATTATAAAAGTGCCAGCCATCGAAATCAGTGGTAGGATGACTTTTTTTGGGGGGGGGATGGTTTGTCCTCGGGGTTTCGCCTGCCATTTCAGTTCTGTTTTCTCACAGACATTATTTTAACAGTTTTAGAAACTTTAGAGTGTGTTCTATCCAAATCTACCAATTATATGCATATCCTAGCTTCTGGGCCTGAGTAGCAGGCAGTTTACTTTGGGCACGCTTTTCATCCGGATTTCAAAATACCGCCCCCTATCCCAAAGAAGTTAAGGACTTGTAAGTAAGCATTTCACAGTAAGGTGTACATGTGACAAATAAAGTTTTATTTTATTTTATTTGAGCAGTTCATGCTTGAAAACCCACAAATGTCATTGAATTACAGCAGTTCTGCATGGAAGAGTGGGCCAAAAGTCCTCCACAGCGACGTGAGAGACTGATCAACAACTACAGGAAGCGTTTGGTTGGAGTCAATGCAGTGAAAGATGGCACAACCCGTTACTGAGTGAAATGGGGCAATTACTTTTTCACACAGGGGCATTGGGTGTTGCATAACTTTGTTTATGAAATAAATAGGTAGTTGTGTTATTTGTTCACTCAGGTTCTCTTGATCTAATATTAGGTTTTGGTTGAAGATCAGATAAAAAATATGCAAACGTATAGAAAATTAGAAAGGGGGCAAATACTTTTTCACGGCACATTTGACATGTTTCTGGTATTTGTATCAGTGTATGAGCTACTGCATGTCCCTCAAGACACGGCCAATGAAGATTGAAGGTCTGGAGATTCACCAGCTGTTGAGCAGGAGCCAGGTCTGCCCCGTATTTTGTATAAGTGAACACAACATAGGAGTACAAAGTAGGTGAATGTGTGTCTCTCTCCTTGTGTGTATGTAATCCTCATCATAATGACTGTATTCATCAACATTCATCCTCACATTACATATTTTTCCTCTCATCTCCCCCTGTGATGCTACACTTCTCTCCTCTCCCTCTGTGATGCTACACTTCTCTCCTCTCCCTCTGTGATGCTATACTTCTCTCCTCTCCCTCTGTGATGCTATACTTCTCTCCTCTCCCTCTGTGATGCTTCTCTCTTCTCCCTCTGGGATGCTTCTCTCTTCTCCTTCTGTGATGCTTCTCTCTTCTCCCTCTGTGATGCTTCTCTCTTCTCCCTCTGTGATGCTTCTCTCCTCTCCCCCTGTGATGCTACACTTCTCTCCTCTCCCCCTGTGATGCTACACTTCTCTTCTCTCCCCCTGTGATGCTACACTGCTCTCCTCTCCCTCTGTGGTGCTATACTTCTCTCCTCTCCCTCTGTGATGCTATACTTCTCTCCCTCTGTGATGCTACACTCCTCTCCCTCTGTGATGCTACACTCCTCTCCCTCTGTGATGCTACACTCCTCTCCCTCTGTGATGCTACACTCCTCTCCCTCTGTGATGCTACACTCCTCTCCCTCTGTGATGCTACACTCCTCTCCCTCTGTGATGCTACACTACACTCTTTCTGTGATGCTACACTCCTCTCCCTCTGTGATGCTACACTCCTCTCCCTCTGTGATGCTACACTCCTCTCCCTCTGTGATGCTACACTCCTCTCCCTCTGTGATGCTACACTTCTCTCCCTCTGTGATGCTACACTTCTCTCCTCTCCCTCTGATGCTACACTACACTCTTTCTGTGATGCTACACTCCTCTCCCTCTGTGATGCTACACTCCTCTCCCTCTGTGATGCTACACTCCTCTCCCTCTGTGATGCTACACTTCTCTCCTCTCCCTCTGTGATGCTTCACTCCTCTCCTCTCCCTATGTGATGCTACACTCCTCTCCCTCTGTGGTGCTACACTCCTCTCCCTCTGTGATGCTACACTTCTCTCCTCTCCCTCTGATGCTACACTACACTCTTTCTGTGATGCTACACTCCTCTCCCTCTGTGATGCTACACTCCTCTCCCTCTGTGATGCTACACTCCTCTCCCTCTGTGATGCTACACTTCTCTCCTCTCCCTCTGTGATGCTTCACTCCTCTCCTCTCCCTATGTGATGCTACACTCCTCTCCCTCTGTGGTGCTACACTCCTCTCCCTCTGTGGTGCTACACTCCTCTCCCTCTGTGGTGCTACACTCCTCTCCCTCTGTGATGCTACACTCCTCTCCCTCTGTGATGCTACACTCCTCTCCCTCTGTGATGCTACACTCCTCTCCCTCTGTGATGCTACACTCCTCTCCCTCTGTGATGCTACACTCCTCTCCCTCTGTGATGCTACACTTCTCTCCCTCTGTGATGCTACACTTCTCTCCCTCTGTGATGCTACACTTCTCTCCCTCTGTGATGCTACACTTCTCTCCCTCTGTGATGCTACACTTCTCTCCCTCTGTGATGCTACACTTCTCTCCCTCTGTGATGCTACTCTCCTCTCCCTCTGTGATGCTACACTCCTCTCCTCTCCCTCTGTGATGCTACACTCCTCTCCCTCTGTGATGCTACACTCCTCTCCCTCTGTGATGCTACACTTCTCTCCCTCTGTGATGCTACACTCCTCTCCCTCTGTGATGCTACACTTCTCTCCTCTCCCTCTGTGATGCTACACTCCTCTCCCTCTGTGATGCTACACTCCTCTCCCTCTGTGATGCTACACTCCTCTCCCTCTGTGATGCTACACTACACTCTTTCTGTGATGCTACACTCCTCTCCCTCTGTGATGCTACACTCCTCTCCCTCTGTGATGCTACACTCCTCTCCCTCTGTGATGCTACACTCCTCTCCCTCTGTGATGCTACACTTCTCTCCCTCTGTGATGCTACACTTCTCTCCCTCTGTGATGCTACACTTCTCTCCTCTCCCTCTGATGCTACACTACACTCTTTCTGTGATGCTACACTCCTCTCCCTCTGTGATGCTACACTCCTCTCCCTCTGTGATGCTACACTCCTCTCCCTCTGTGATGCTACACTTCTCTCCTCTCCCTCTGTGATGCTTCACTCCTCTCCTCTCCCTATGTGATGCTACACTCCTCTCCCTCTGTGGTGCTACACTCCTCTCCCTCTGTGGTGCTACACTCCTCTCCCTCTGTGGTGCTACACTCCTCTCCCTCTGTGATGCTACACTCCTCTCCCTCTGTGATGCTACACTCCTCTCCCTCTGTGATGCTACACTCCTCTCCCTCTGTGATGCTACACTCCTCTCCCTCTGTGATGCTACACTCCTCTCCCTCTGTGATGCTACACTCCTCTCCCTCTGTGATGCTACACTCCTCTCCCTCTGTGATGCTACACTTCTCTCCCTCTGTGATGCTACACTTCTCTCCCTCTGTGATGCTACACTTCTCTCCCTCTGTGATGCTACACTCCTCTCCTCTCCCTCTGTGATGCTACACTCCTCTCCTCTCCCTCTGTGATGCTACACTCCTCTCCCTCTGTGATGCTACACTCCTCTCCCTCTGTGATGCTACACTCCTCTCCCTCTGTGATGCTACACTCCTCTCCCTCTGTGATGCTACACTCCTCTCCCTCTGTGATGCTACACTCCTTTCCCTCTGTGATGCTACACTCCTCTCCCTCTGTGATGCTACACTCCTCTCCCTCTCATGCTACACTCCTCTCCCTCTGTGATGCTACACTCCTCTCCCTCTGTGATGCTACACTCCTCTCCCTCTGTGATGCTACACTCCTCTCCCTCTGTGATGCTACACTCCTCTCCCTCTGTGATGCTACACTCCTCTCCCTCTGTGATGCTACACTCCTCTCCCTCTGTGATGCTACGCTCCTTCTGTGATGCTACACTTCTCTCCTCTGTGATGCTTCACTCCTCTCCTATCTCTCTGTGTTGCTACACTCTTCTCCCTCTGTGGTGCTTCACTCCTCTCCTCCTGTGGTGCTACACTCATCTCCTCTCCCTCTGTGGTGCTACACTCCTCTCCTCTCCCTCTGTGGTGCTACACTCCTCTCCCTCTGTGGTGCTACACTCCTCTCCTCTCCCTCTGTGGTGCTACACTCCTCTCCCTCTGTGACGCTTCACTCCTCTCCCTCAGTGGTGCTACACTCCTCTCCTCTCCCTCTGTGATGCTACACTTCTTTCTTCTCCCTCTGTGATGCTACACTCCTCTCTCACTTTCTTTCCTCTTTCCCCCTTCCCCCTTCTCTTCCTCTCCCTCTCCCTTTTCTCCCCCTCCATCCCTCCCTCCCGGTTCATTAAGACCTCAGACACACCTCTCATGGGTCTCAGTGTTCACAATGCAAGGCCAGCTAACGAACATGTCATGGCTGACAATTTAACGGTTAATAAACACGCCACGACTGTTCAGATCACACACACACACACTCGCACACACAATCACGGAGAAACACACGTCAGTTCGCTTGTAAAGTTACTCTTCCACATGGAATACCAGGAGACGTTTTAGATCAGGGAACATGAGGGGGAGTAGGAGCAACACTCCCTCTTCTATTATTCATCTCCCCCACCTGACACAAACCACTCATTTAGTTGTGTATTTGTGTGTGTGTGTGTGTGTGTGTGTGCTTGCATGTGTTAATGTCATGCTCATTAGGCAAAGCCCCTTTTTCACACCGGAGTGAGGTGTACAGAGAGAGAGACTGAGAGAGACAGAGATTTGAAATTGAATTGAGAGAACCGAGCAAACTAGAATGCTACTTGGCCCTAAACAGAGAGTACACAGTGGCAGAATACCTGACCACTGTGACTGACCCAAAATTAAGGAAATCTTTGACTATGTACAGTCTCAGTGAGCATAGGCTTGCTATTGAGAAAGGCCGCCGTAGGCAGACCTGGCTCTCAAGAGAAGACAGGCTATGTGCACACTGCCCACAAAATGAGGTGGAAACAGAGCTGCACTTCCTAACCTCCTGCCCAATGTATGACCATATTAGAGACAAATATTTCCCTCAGATTACACAGACCCACAAAGAATTCGAAAACAAATCCAATTTTGATAAACTCTCATATCTACTGGGGGAAATACCACAGTGTGTCATCACAGCAGCAAG
Organism: Salvelinus namaycush; assembly: GCF_016432855.1. NCBI lineage: Eukaryota > Metazoa > Chordata > Actinopteri > Salmoniformes > Salmonidae > Salvelinus > Salvelinus namaycush. Next base: position 12,772,894 of record NC_052344.1, read on the forward strand.
ATTTGTGACCTGTTGCCACAAGAAAAGGCAACCAGTGAAGAACAAACACAATTGTAAATACAACCCATATTTATGTTTATTTATTTTCTCTTTTCTACTTTAACTATTTTCACATCGTTACAACACTGTATATAGACATGACATTTGAAATGTCTATTATTTTGGAACTTGTGTGAGTGTAATATTTACTGTTCACTTTTTATTGTTTATTTCACTTTTGTTGATCCATTTCAATTGCTTTGGCAATGTAAACATATGTTTCCCATGCCAATAAAGCCCCTTGAATTGAATTGAGAGAGAGAGTGTATATGTGCGTGTGAGAGAGAGTGAGAGTGTTAGTGTGTGTGTATGCGCACGTGTGTACAGTGTGTTATGCTTTCAATGTCATGCCCAATGGTGAAACCCATTATTTCCAGCAGACGCCAGGTGTGAGTGAGGAATTGTGGGTTAATGTATGGATAGTCATTATTCTAATTGGGCCTAGTGCAGGTTGGGAGATTCCAGGGTAAATTGATGGAGCTGGAAGTGTGTGTGTGTGTGTGTGTGTGCGCGTGCGCGTGTGCGTGCGAAGCCTCTCTGGGAACAAGGGAGGGAGTGGAAAGATATAATCTACACTAATGAATGGAAAACAGCACATGGAAGATAAAATAATATCTTGATGACATGTTCATTATTGCCATTTGCGCACACTTCATTTTGTAACGTTGTATCAGGGGAAGGAAACATCATTATTCAAATTAGTCTAATGATTATATGTCCTGTCAGAATATAATTTTATAATTAAGTACAGCTTTTTTTAATCAATGTAAAGGAGTTCAAATTCACTTGGGTATCGTTTGAGTTGATTCTCCTTAATAAAGTGTATTTCTAAATAACCTTTCCTCTCGGCGTGCTTAAAGTCATTTAGTTTCCAAATCCAAAGGGGTTGCCTTAGCAACACAGCCACACAAAGCAGGAAACCACACAGCAAAAGGCAGTAACCAGAACATTTCAACATACAGTGCATTCGGAAATTATTAATACCCCTTCACTTATTCCACATTTTGTTGTGTTACAGCCTGAATTCAACATGGATTACATACTGTATTTATTTTCTCATCCATCTACACACAATACCCCATAATGTGAAAGTGAAAACATTTTTGTTGATATTTTAGCAAATGTATTGAAAATGAAATACATAAATATCTGATTTACCTAAGTATCCACACCCGAGTCAATACTTTGTAGAAGAATCTTGGCAGCGATCACAGCCGTGAGTCTTTCTGGGTAAGTCTCTGAGAGCTTTCCACACCTGGATTGTGCTACATTTGCTCATTATTATTTTCAAAATTCTTCAAGGTCTGTCAAAGTGGTTACTGATCATTGCTAGACAACCATTTTCAGGTCTTGCCATAGATTTTCAGCAGACTTAAGTCAACATCTGTAACTCGGCCATTCAGGAACATTCACTGTCTTCTTGGTAAGCAACTCCAGTGGAAAGTTGGCCTTGTGTTTTAGGTTATTGTCCTGCTGAAAGGTGAATTAATAGCTCAGTGTCTGGTGGAAAGCAGACTGAAACAGGTTTGTCTCTAGGATTTTGCCTGTGATTAGGTCCATTTTGTAAATGTTTTATCTGGACAACTCCCCCGTCCTTAACGATTACAAGCATACCCATAACATGAACAGCCGCAACTATGCTTGAAAATATGGAGAGCAGCAGAGCTGAGGCGGACATTCAAAAATAATGTTAAACACTATTATTGTACAGAGTGAGTCCATGCAACTTATTTTGTGACTTGTTAAGCACCTTTTTACTACTGAACTTATTTAGGCTTACCATAACAAAGAGGTTGAATACTTACTGACCCATTACATTTCAGCTTTTAATTTTTAATTAATTTCTAAAACATTTAGAAAAATATCCACTACCGTTCAAAAGTTTGGGGTCACTTAGAAATGTCCTTGTTTTTGAAAGAAAAGCTAATTTTGTTGTCCATAATAACATCACATTAGAAAGAGGAGTGGGAGGCCCCGGTGCACAACTGAGCAAGAGGACAAGTACATTAGAGTGTCTAGTTTGAGAAACAGATGCCTCACAAGTCCTCAACTGGCAGCTTCATTAAATAGTACCCGCAAAACACCAGTCTCAACATCAACAGTGAAGAGGCGACTCCGGGATGCTGGCCTTCTAGGCAGAGTTACAAAGAAAAAGCAATATCTCAGACTGGCCAATAAAAAGAAAAGATGTGCACAAGAACACAGACACTGGACAGAGGAACTCTGCCTAGAAGGCCAGTATCCCGGAGTCGCCTCTTCACTGTTGATGTTGAGACTGGTGTTTTGCGGGTACTATCTTATGAAGCTGCCAGTTGAGGACTTGTGAGGCGTGTGTTTCTCAAAATAGACACTAATGTACTTGTCCTCTTGCACCGGGGCCTCCCACTCCTCTTTCTATGCTGGTTAGGGCCAGTTTGCGCTGTTCTGTGAAGGGAGTAGTACACAGCGTTGTACGAGATCTTCAGTTTCTTGCATGGAATAGCCTTCATTTCTCAAAACAAGAATAGACTGACGAGTTTCAGAAGAAAGTTCTTTGTTTCTGGCCATTTTGAGCCTGTAATCGAACCCACAAATACTGATGCTCCAGATACTCAACTAGTCTAAATAAGGCCAGTTTTATTGCTTCTTTAATCAGAACAACAGTTTTTGGCTATGCTATCATAATTGCAAAATAGTTTTCTAATGATCAATTAGCCTTTCAAAATGATAAACTACGATTAGCTAACACAACGTGCCATTGGAACACAGGAATGATGGTTGCTGATAATGGGCCTCTGTACGCCTATGTAGATATTCCATTAAAAATCTGCCGTTTCCAGCTACAATAGTCATTTACAACATTAACAATGTCTACACTGTATTTCTGATCAATTTGATGTTATTTTTATGGACAAAAAATTTGCTTTTCTTTCAAAAACAAGGACATTTCTAAGTGACCCCAACCTGTTGAACGGTAGTGTAACTCCACTTTGACATTATGGGCTATTGTGTGTAGGCCAGTGACAAAACAATCTCATTTTAATCAAGACAACAAAATGGAGAAAAAGTCAAGGGGTATTAATACTTTCTGAAGGCACAAAAGACACACACACACACAAAATTGCATTTATTATCTGGGCCCCAGCAGGACACACCTAATCAGGGGCATCGGGAATCACTCACAACTCACAGCACTCTGACAGGATAGGTCAGCTGTCATTGAGCCATGTCTGTACCAATCAGATATGAAGAGGGATATGCAAAGTGAATTCCTGAACAGCGGAGGAGAGAGAGTGTGGTGGACTTAGTGTTGGTTAGCATTAGCCTGGGAAAGTGTCGGTGAGTGGTGAAGGTAGCGTTGGTTAGCACCTTAGCCTGGACCAGTCTGTGAGTGTTGGAGTTAGCATTCGTTAGCACTTTAGCCTGGACCAGTGTCTGTGAGTGGTGGAGTTAGCGTTGGTTAGCGTGTTAGCCTGGACTAGTCTGGGCATTGGAGTGAGCATTCATTAGCGCCTGGACCATTCTTTGTGTGTGTTGGAGTTAGCATACAGTTGGTTAATGCTAGCCTGGATCTGTTTCAGCAGCGGTGTAGTCTCAACTCCCCAGGGCCTTTGACACCCTAATGGGTGTGAAATCAAAACCTTAATCAGTCAGACTCCCCAACCGCACACACCCACACCCACCAATTATGAAAACTAGCTTAGCAAAATCAGAAGTCTTTCTCACAGTTACACAATCTAAAATGGTGCCTATTACCAGTCAGTTCTAGCTGAGACAGTAGACAGCAGTGTGTTTCAGCTACAATGTTCTAAAGGGACAAGGGGCAGAGGCAGGTCTGTCTGCTGATTGGCCGGTACTAGGAGTGAAGTGACCCGGGTAATGGCAGGGCGGAGACGTTCCCTGTCGGCTCGTTAGTAAGTACCTGGCAGAAGGTCACTCCACTATCCTCTCTCACTCTGCCGCTCTGTGCCACTCTCGCTCTCCCTGTCACTCTTACTCTCCATCTTTATCTATCACTTTCTCTCTGTCAGTCACACTGCCTCCCTTGCAACTTCTCTTTACTTCATTAGTTTTTTCCTCTAATTCTCTCTCTCACTGAAACTCCATTGCCCTCTCTCCCTCTCATCCACTATCTATCTCCCTCTCATCCACTATCTATCTCCCTCTCATCCACTATCTATCTCCCTCTCATCCACTATCTATCTCCCTCTCATCCACTATCTATCTCCCTCTCATCCACTATCTATCTCCCTCTCATCCACTATCTATCTCCCTCTCATCCACTATCAGAGATAATCACAGTTCATTGATCATGGTGTGTGTGTGTGTGTGTGTGTATGTGTGTGTGTGTGTGTGTGTGTGTGTTTGAGCAGCACGGTCTGTAAACACAACCCCAGTGGATCAGTGATTGATGTTTTTTTTAAATGTTTTATTTAACCTTTATTTAACTAGGCAAGTCAGTTAAGAACAAATTCTTATTTACATTGACGGCCTAGGAACAGTGGGTTAACTGCCTTGTTCAGGGGCAGAACGACAGATTTTTACCTTGTCAGCTCAGGGATTCGATCTAGCAACCTTTCGGGTACTGGACCAACGCTCTAATCACTAGGCTACCTGCCATTTCTAGTTGCCTAATAACAGATTGATGAACTTTAAATGGCAAAGTGATTGTGTGTGTGGGTGCACGTGTGTGTGCGTGCGTATGTCTTCGCCTACTTGAAAGACAAAGGGGAAATGGAGACGCTGAGACACGGATTATATCAAATCACACACACAACCCCCCCCTCCACATGTTGTTACATTACAGCCTTATTCTAAAATGGATTAAATTGTGTTTTTACCTCATCAATCTACACACAATACCCCATCATGACAAAGCAAAAACAGGTTTTTCAAACATTTAGCTCATTCTTTTCTTTTTTTTTTACCCAAGTTAAATATTACATTTACATAAGTATTCAGACCCTTTACTCAGTACTTTGTTGAAGCACCTTTGGCAGCGATTACAGCCTTAAGTCTTCTTGGGTATGACGCTACAAGCTTGGCACACCTGTATTTGGGGAGTTTCTCCCATTCTTCTCTGCAGATCCCCTCAAGCTCTGTCAGGTTGGATGGGGAGCATCGCTGCACAGCTATTGTCAGGTCTCTCCAGAGATGTTCGATCAGGTTCAAGTCTGGCTGTGTGCTGCCACCACCATGCTTCACAGTGGGATAGTATAGGCCAGCTGATGAGTGGTGTCTGGTTTCCTCCAGATGTGACGCTTGGCATTCAGGCCAAAGAGTTCAATCTTGGTTTCATCAGACCAGAGAATCTTGTTTCTCATGGTCAGAGTCCTTTAGGCCTTTTAGCAAGCAGGCTGTCATGTGCCTTTTACTGAGGAGTGGCATCCATCTGGCCACTCTACCATAAAGGCCTGATAGGTGGAGTGCTGCAGAGGTGGTTGTCCTTCTGGAAGGTTCTCCCATCTCTAAAAAGGAACTCTGAAGCTCTGTCAGAGTAACCATCAGGTTCTTGGTCACCTCCCTGACCAAGGCCCTTCTCCCTCGATTGCTCAATTTGGGCGGGCAGCCAGCTCTAGGAAGAGTCTTGACGATTCCAAACTTCCTCCATTTAAGAATGATGGAGGCCACTGTGTTCTTGCGGACCTTCAATGCTGGAGACATCTTTTGGTACCCTTCCCCAGATCTGTGCCTTGACACAATCCTGTCTCTGAGCTCTATGGACAATTCCTTCGACCTCATAGCTTGGTTTTTGCTCTGACATGCACTGTCAACTGTGGTACCATATATAGACAGATGTGTTCCTTTCCAAATCATGCTGAATCAATTGAATTTACCACAGGTGGACTGCAATCAAGTTGAGATATTTCTACAAGGATGATCAATGGAAACAAGATGCACCTGAACTCAATTTCAAGTCTCATAGCAAAGGGTCTGAATACTTATGTAAATAAGGTATTTCTGTTTTTATTTTTAATACATTTGCTACCGTGCGATAGCAGAGAGAACAGTCTATGACTAGGGTGGCTGGAGTCTTTGACAGTTTTTAGCGCCTTCCTTTGACAATGCCTGGTATAGAGGTTCTGGATGGCAGGAAGCTTGGCCCCAGTGATGTACTGGGCCATCCACACTACCCTCTGTAGTGCCTTGCGGTCTGAGGCCGAGCAGTTGCCATACCAGGCAATGATGCAACCAGTCAGGATGCTCTCGATGGAGCAGTTGTAGAACCTTCTGAGGACCCATGCCAAACCTTTTCAGTCTCCTGAGGGGGAATAGGTTTTGTTGTGCCCTCTTCACGTCGTGCCCTCTTATCTGCATACCATGCTTCTACAACCACTCAACCTCTCAATGTCACATATATCTACGTCTAATCTATAGTATGCACAGGCAGACAGGCAAGTCTGCCTTATCAACACTCTGCCGTGTGTCTGTCTGTTTGAGATGGGGAGCGTGTGTGTGTTCACACGTTTGTGTGTAACTGTGTTATCTCCAATACTTCCAGTTATAACCAGTGTTCTCATCTGGACATGGTAGATCACTGGAGCTGGAGAGAGAACTGGCAGCACAACGGGAGATAGAAGACAAAGATTTATCAGGGAAATGTCTCAGGAAGGCATCAAAGGTCTACATACATGTGTGCGATCGAGCACACACACAAGGTCTCAATATCCCTGATAACCAGCACATGCTATCTGTGCATCACCAGTGTGTTTGGAGAGAGAGAAGCCATCAGTCTGACAAATTAACCAGAGGGGAGGGAGAGAGAAAAGGACGGAACGAGAGATTGGGATGGAGGAGCAGTCAGGTAACTCGAGATCCAAGGGGTTATTCGACGTGCGTCCAGGTCCCAGGACGTCAGGAGATGCTTTCAAAACCGGTCACTAGGGGCAACAGTGCACGCTATTATCATCAAGTAGGGTTGTGGTTTGCTAGGGAGGTGGGGTTGGCGAATGGGCTCTCTTCCCTTAACCATTCTGAATTAATGCCTAAACTTAAGCATTGAGAGGTTTGAGCAAGCAGGAAATTAGTGTGTGTGAGTGGCATCGTGTGCATATGGTGTGTGTGTCTGTGTATATGTGTGTGTGTATGTACAGTTGAAGTCGGAAGTTTACATACACCTTAGCCAAATACATTTAAATTCAGTTTTTCACAATTCTTGACATTTAATCCTCGTAAAAATTCCCTGTCTTAGGTCAGTTAGGATCACCACTTTATTTTAAGTATGTGAAATGTCAGAATAATTGTTGAGAGAATGATTTATTTTAGCTTTTATTTCTTTTCATCACTTCACAGTGGGTCAGAAGTTTACAACACTCAATTAGTATTTGTAGCATTGCCTTTCAATTGTTTAACTTGGGTCAAATGTTATCGGCTAGTCTTCCACAAGCCTTCCCACAATAAGTTGGGTGAATTTTGGCTCATTCCTCTGACAGAGCTGGTGTAACTGAGTCAGTGTTTGTAGGCCTCCTTGCCGCACACGCTTTTTCAATTCTGCCCACAAAATCTTCTATAGGATTGAGGTCAGGGCTTTTGTGATGGACACTCCAATACCTTGACTTTGTTGTCCGTAACCATTTTTCCACAACTTTGAAGTATGCTTGGGGTCATTGTCCATATGGAAAACCCATTTGTGACCAAGCTTTAACTTCCTGAATTATGTCTTGATGTTGCTTCAATATATCCACATAATTTTTCCATCCTCATGATGTCATCTATTTTGTGAAGCGCACCAGTCCTCCTGCAGCAAAGCACCCCCCAACATGATGCTGCCACCCCCGTACTTCACGGTTGGGATGGTGTTCTTCAGCTTGCAAGCCTCCCCTTTTCTCCAAACATAACGATGGTCATTATGGCCAGACAGTTCTATTTCTGTTTCACTCAGACCAGAGGACATTTTCTCAAAAAAAGTACGATCTTGTCCCATGTGCAGTTGTAAACCGTAGTCTGGCTTTTTATGTATGGTTTTGGAGTAGTGCTCTTCTCCTTTTTAGTGCCTTTCAGGTTATGTCGATATAGGACTTGTTTTACTGTGGATAGAGATACTTTTGTACCTTTTTCCTCCACATCTTCACAAGGTCCTTTGCTGTTGTTCTGGGATTGATTTGCACTTTTGCACCAAGTACGTTCATCTCTAGGAGACAGAACGCGTCTCCTTCCTGAGCGGTATGACGGCTGCGTGGTCCCATGGTTTTATCCTTGCATACTATTGTTTGTACAGATGAACGTGGTACCTTCAGGCGTTTGGAAATTGCTCCCAAGGATGAACCAGACTTGTGGAGGTCTACAATTTATTTTCTGAGGTCTTGGCTGATTTCCACATGATGTCAAGCAAAGAGCCACTGAGCTGAGTTTGAAGGTAGCCCTTGAAATACATCCACAGGTACACCTCCAATTGACTCAAATTATGTCAATTAGCCTATCGGAAGCTTCTAAAGCCATTACATAATTATCTGGAATTTTACAAGCTGCTTAAAGGCACAGTCAACTTAGTGTGTGTAAACTTCTGACCCACTGGAATTGTGATACAGTGAATTATAAGTGAAATAATCTGTCTTTAAACAATTGTTGGAAAAATTACTTGTGTCATGCACAATGTAGATGCCCTAACCGACTTGCCAAAACTATAGTTTGTTAACAAGAAATTTGTGGAGTGGTTGAAAAAACGAGTTTTAATGACTCTAACCTAAGTGTATGTAAACTTCCGACTTCAACTGTATCTGTGTGTGTATATATATATCTGCGTGTGTAGAAGCAACATGCCCAGTGGGGTGTCATCACAGGGTGGTGTCTAGTACTGTGTGATTGTCTGGTAAACAACACCCCTACCCCTGTCTCCCCAACCATGAGGTCTGTCATGTGTTCACTTTATCACCACACACACACACACACACACACCACACACACACACACACACACACACACACACACACCACACACACACACACACACACACACACACACACACACACACACACCACACACACAACCGCTAGCAGTGAAGTCAGTCTTTAGCCAGTGGGGTGAGGAACAGCGTACGGCCTCAGTCTTCAGATCATTGAGATGATAACACCCCTGACAAAGACTTACAGACAGACACACACCACAAATCTCCCCTCTTTATCTTCTCATCCCTTTGTCACATCCCTCCTTTTTTCTGCTTCTGTCTTCTCCCGTCAGAGATCAAGAGCTTTTGGGGATCTAACATGGCCAGACGGCAGAACAGATCAGAAAGGAGAATAAAGAACGACAAGAACAAAAGGTATTCACATCGTGACATGAGCCGATACCCTTTTCTGACATGGTGATGATCTTGGATTTCAGACAAAATCACCCTAGACACCGATCTAATGTCTGTTTTTCTGTTCCCTCCCCTATGGTTACAATTAGAATTTAGGGAGGGTAAGCTGATCCTAGATCTGTCCCCAAGAGCACCAGTTTTTATTTATTTAGAATTTTTGATTTAACTAGGCAAGTCAGTTAAGAACAAATTCTTATTTACAATGACGGCCTACACCGGTCAAACCCGGACGACACTGGGCCAATTGTGCGCTGCCCTATGGGACTCCCAATCACGGCCGGTTGTGATACAGCCAGTGTTTAAGCTCTATTGACTACACAGACTGTATTACACAACAAATGAGCCAGAGGGAGCAATGATATGAAAATAAATAAGTTTCAAGAATGAATCATGGATCTAATACTCTAGCTTGTTATTAGGCTGTGCATATGCTGCTCTTTAATTGTGTATTTCACTCTGAGAACATAGCAGTAGCAGGGAATGCCGCTAATATAAATGCAAATGTAAACATTTAAAATAGACAATGTGTCATGTGGGGTCGGGGGGGGGGGGTCAATGTGTGTTTGTGAGTGAGGTAGATATTGAAATCTGCTGCAGCAACCGTAAACTCCTGCCTTCAACTCAACTCCTGCCAGGCGCCAAGTATTCCTTCACACTACAATGATGTGTGTGTGTGTGTGTGTGTGTGTGTGTGTGTGTGTGTGTGTGTGTGTGTGTGTGTGTGTGATACTAGCATCACACTGCAATGGAAAAATGAGGAGAGAGAAAGAGAGATGAGAGAGAGCGATACAGAGAGAGCAAAAGAGAGAGATACAAAGATAGATAGAAATACAAAGAGAGAGAGAGGAGATAGAGAGAGAGAGAGAGAGAGAGAGAGAGAGAGAGAGAGAGAGAGAGAGAGAGAGAGAGATACAAAGAGAGAGATGAGAGAGGAAGAAAGAGAGAAAGAAAAGAAAGAAAAAGAGAGATGAGAGAGATACAAAGAGATAGAGATACAAAGAGAGAGAGAGATACAGAGAGATACAAAGAGAGGGAGAAAGCAAGAGAGAGGTTGTCATGGCGACATGATACATTGAATAAAAACATCACTGTACTAGAACTGCATATTCTTCCAATGTGAAAGACCTATTACCTTCTGCTAAGATCACTTTTAGAGGTCACAGCTATTTGTGTCCCACATCCCCTACACAGCTTCACTCAACCAACAAAAACACCATTCACCTTGTGGGTGTGTGTGTGTGTGTGGTGTGTGTGGTGTGTGTGTGTGTGTGTGGTGTGTGTGTGTGTATGTGGGTGTGTGTGTGTGTGTGTGTGTGTGTGGCGCGGGGGAGGTTTTACTTATGTGCTCACCTGTGGGCGGATGACTCTGTCAATGCTCTTCAGGGCAGTGTCTGGGGAAGGGGGAAAGCAGTCTGGAGTAGCCCCGTCGGTGAGGACTGTTCCTATGGTTACACAGCTCCGCTCAGTCACCGTCACCTGGGGAGAGTGGCCTTGAAAGAGAACGGAGAGAGAGAAGAGAGATAGGGGGTGAGAAGAGAGAGGCAAGGGAAGGGGGTCAATTTATTAAGCCTGGATCAACGAAGAGCAATTCAACAGAGAGATAGAACACAGGTATCCATGGAGGGTCAAGGCTGCAATGCATTTCCACTGGAGTTCGTTCAGATGTGAACCTCAGATGTGGCAGCTGCCATGTGTGCTCAAATGGCCAACCTTACACTGAGCACATCTTTCTTTCTGTCTTAAATGTCTCACACATGATATAACACACACACACACACCTCACCTCACCTCACCTCACCTCACCTCACCTCACCTCTGAAGGAGTGAGAGAGGAAAGAGTGGCCTGACGAGGACTCAGATGTCAGAGTTGATTTCCCCAGTGTGTGATCAGAGAAAATAAGAAACTGAGAGGGAGGAGAGGGAAGAGAGGGAGGGGAAACGAGTGCAGAGGGTGGACAGAATCTAATTTCTAACCCACATTAAAGGGAAAAACCATCCATTTCAATCACCAGCCAACAAGAGAGGCGTACACACACTCCCACACAAGTGTGTGTGTGTAATGTGTGTCTGTGTCACGTGTAGTTCTATCCGTCAGTTCTTGTCGTGCTACACAAACGTACAACGCTCAATATTTGTCCAATTAGACCTTGACACAGACATGGGGAATCACACAGAGGTATCCTTCTCAAGAGGACCAGGGGGACATGTTATCTCCCGGGTCAAAACAAAAATGTGGCCTAATTAAGTACCTGTAGTAATTAGTAGCATTCTGTGTTCTCCCATGCAAAAGTGATTGCTTTTGATAAAAACACTTCTCTGCCTTTCACTTCTCTGCCTTTACAGGACCAGTCAAACTTTTGAATGGTCCTGGAGAGATACAGTCCTGTAGGTTTTAACTCAAACGCTGTTCCTGGAGAGCTACAGTCCTGGAGGTTTTAACTCAAACGCTGTATCTGTAGAGCTACAGTCCTGTAGGTTTTAACTCCAACCCTGTTCCTGGAGAGATACAGTCCTGTATGTATTCACTCCAACCCTGTTCCTGGAGAGATGCAGTCCTGTAGGTATTCACTCAAATCCTGTTCCTGGAGAGCTACAGTCCTGGAGGTTTTAACTCAAACCCTGTTCCTGGAGAGATACAGTCCTGTAGGTTTTAACTCCAACCCTGTTCCTGTAGAGCTACAGTCCTGTATGTATTCACTCCAACCCTGCTCCTGGAGAGCTAGCGTCCTGTAGGTTTTAACTCCAACCCTGTTCCTGGAGAGCTAGCGTCCTGTAGGTTTTATTTCCAACCCTGTTTCTGTAGAGCTACAGTCCTGTAGGTATTCACTCCAACCCTGTTCCTGGAGAGCTACAGTCCTGTAGGTATTCACGCCAACCCTGTTCCTGGAGAGAGACAGTCCATGTAGGTTTATAACCTCACCCTGTTCCTGGAGAGCTACAGTCCTGTAGGTATTCACGCCAACCCTGTTCCTGGAGAGAGACAGTCCTGTAGGTTATAACTCCAACCCTGTTCCTGGAGAGCTACAGTCCTGTAGGTTTTAACTCAAACGCTGTTCCTGGAGAGATACAGTCCTGTAGGTTTTAACTCCAACCCTGGTCCTGTAGAGCTACAGTCCTGTAGGTTTTAACTCAAACGCTGTTCCTGGAGAGCTACAGTCCTGTAGGTTTTAACTCCAACCCTGTTCCTGGAGAGATGCAGTCCTGTAGGTTTTAACTCCAACCCTGTTCCTGTAGAGCTACAGTCATGTATGTATTCACTCCAACCCTGCTCCTGGAGAGCTAGCGTCCTGTAGGTTTTAACTCCAACCCTGTTCCTGGAGAGCTACAGTCCTGTAGGTTTTATTTCCAAACCTGTTTCTGTAGAGCTACAGTCCTGTCGGTTATAACTCCAACCCTGTTCCTGTAGAGGTACAGTCCTGTAGGTATTCACTCCAACCCTGTTCCTGGAGAGCTACAGTCCTGTAGGTATTCACGCCAACCCTGTTCCTGGAGAGAGACAGTCCTGTAGGTTATAACTCCAACCCTGTTCCTGCGAGCTACAGTCCTGTAGGTTTTAACTCCAACCCTGTTCCTGGAGAGCTACAGTCCGTAGGTATTCTCCAACCCTGTTCCTGGAGAGCTACAGTCCTGTAGGTTTTAACTCCAACCCTGTTCCTGGAGAGCTACAGTCCTGTAGGTATTCACTCCAACCCTGTTCCTGGAGAGCTACAGTCCTGTAGGTATTCACTCCAAACATGTTCCTGGAGAGCTATAGTCCTGTAGGTTTTACTCAAAACCTGTTCCTGTAGCGCTACAGTCCTGTTGGTTTTAACTCCAACCCTGTTCCTGGAGAGCTACAGTCCTGTAGGTTTTATTTCCAACCCTGTTTCTGTAGAGCTACAGTCCTGTCGGTTATAACTCCAACCCTGTTCCTGTAGAGGTACAGTCCTGTAGGTATTCACTCCAACCCTGTTCCTGGAGAGAGACAGTCCTGTAGGTTTTAACTCCAACCCTGTTCCTGGAGAGCTACAGTCCTGTAGGTTTTAACTCCAACCCTGTTCCTGGAGAGCTACAGTCCTGTAGGTTTTAACTCCAACCCTGTTCCTGGAGAGCTACAGTCCAGTAGGTATTCACTCCAACCCTGTTCCTGGAGCTACGTCCTGTAGTTTTAAACTCCAACCCTGTTCCTGGAGAGCTACAGTCCTGTAGGTATTCACTCCAACCCTGTTCCTGTAGAGCTACAGTCCTGTAGGTTTTACTCCAACCCTGTTCCTGTAGCGCTACAGTCCTGTTGGTTTTAACTCCAACCCTGTTCCTGTAGCGCTACAGTCCTGTTGGTTTTAACTCCAACCCTGTTCCTGGAGAGCTACAGTCCTGTAGGTTTTATTTCCAACCCTGTTTCTGTAGAGCTACAGTCCTGTCGGTTATAACTCCCGCCCTGTTCCTCTAGAGGTACAGTCCTGTAGGTATTCACTCCAACCCTGTTCCTGGAGAGCTACAGTCCTGTAGGTATTCACGCCAACCCTGTTCCTGGAGAGAGACAGTCATGTAGGTTATAACTCCAACCCTGTTCCTGGAGAGCTACAGTCCTGTAGGTATTCACGCCAACCCTGTTCCTGGAGAGAGACAGTCCTGTAGGTTATAACTCCAACCCTGTTCCTGGAGAGCTACAGTCCTGTAGGTTTTTTAACTCAAACGCTGTTCCTGGAGAGATACGTCCTGTAGGTTTAACTCCAACCCTGTCCTGTAGAGCTACAGTCCTGTAGTTTTTTTAATCAAACGCTGTTCCTGGAGAGCTACAGTCCTGTAGGTTTAACTCCAACCCTGTTCCTGGAGGATACAGTCCTGTAGGTTTTAACTCCAACCCTGTTCCTGTAGAGCTACAGTCCTGTAGTTTTAACTCAACAACGCTGTTCTGGAGAGATCAGTCCTGTAGGTTATAACTCCAACCCTGTTCCTGTAGACCTACAGTCCTGTAGGTTTTAACCTCCAACCCTGTTCCTGGAGAGATCAGTCCTGTAGGTTTTACTCCAACCCTGTTCCTGGGAGCTACAGTCTGTATGTATTCACTCCAACCCTGTCCTGAGAGCTAGCGTCCTTAGGTTTTAACTCCAACCCTGTTCCTGGAGAGCTACAGTCCTGTAGGTTTTATTTCCAACCCTGTTTCTGTAGAGCTACAGTCCTGTGGTTTAACTACACCCTGTCTTAGAGGTACAGTCCGGTAGGTATTCACTCCAACCCTGTTTCTGAGAGCTACAGTCTGTAGGTATTCACCCAACCTGTTCCTGGAGAGAGACTGTCCTGTAGGTTTATAACTCCAACCCTGTTCCTGGAGAGCTACAGTCCTGTAGGTTTTAACTCCAAACCTGTTCCTGTAGCGCTACAGTCCTGTTGGTTTTAACTCCAACCCTGTTCCTGGAGAGCTACAGTCCTGTCGGTATTCACTCCAACCCTGTTCTTGTAGAGATACAGTCCTGTAGGTTTTAACTCCAACCCTGTTCCTGTAGAGCTACAGTCCTGTAGGTTTTAACTCCAACCCTGTTCCTGTAGAGCTAAGTCCTGTAGGTATTCACTCCATCCCGTTTCCTGTAGAGATACAGTCCTGTAGGTTTTAACTCCAACCCTGTTCCTGGAGAGCTACAGTCCTGTAGGTTTTAACCTCCAACCCTGTTCCTGGAGAGCTACAGTCCTGTAGGTTTTAACTCCACCCTGTTCCTGGAGAGCTACAGTCTTGTAGGTTTTAATTCCAACCCTGTTCCTGGAGAGCTACAGTCCTGTCGGTTATAACTCCAACCCTGTTCCTGTAGAGCTACAGTCCTGTAGGTTTTAACTCCAACCCTGTTCCTGTAGAGGTACAGTCCTGTAGGTATTCACTCCAACCCTGTTCCTGGAGAGCTACAGTCCTGTAGGTTTTAACTCCAACCCTGTTCCTGGAGAGCTACAGTCCTGTAGGTATTCACGCCAACCCTGTTCCTGGAGAGAGACAGTCCTGTAGGTTATAACTCCAACCCTGTTCCTGGAGAGCTACAGTCCTGTAGGTTTTAACTCCAACCCTGTTCCTGGAGAGCTACAGTCCTGTAGGTTTTAACTCCAACCCTGTTCCTGGAGAGCTACAGTCCTGTAGGTATTCACTCCAACCCTGTTCCTGGAAAGCTACAGTCCTGTAGGATTTAACTCCAACCCTGTTCCCGTAGCGCTACAGTCCTGTAGGTTTTAACTCCAACCCTGTTCCTGTAGAGCTACGGTCCTGTAGGTTTTAACTCCAACCCTGTTCCTGGAGAGCAACAGTCCTGTAGGTTTTAACTCCAACAGTGTTCCTAGAGAGATACAGTCCTGTAGGTTATAACTCCAACCCTGTTCCTGGAGAGCTACAGTCCTGTAGGTTTTATCTCCAAAACTGTTCCTGGAGAGCTACAGTCCTGTAGGTTTTAACTCCAAACCTGTTCCTGTAGCGCTACAGTCCTGTTGGTTTTAACTCCAACCCTGTTCCTGTAGAGCTACAGTCCTGTAGGTTTAACTCCAACCCTGTTCCTGGAGAGCCTCGGTCCTGTAGGTTTTAACTCCAACCCTGTTCCTGGAGAGCTACAGTCCTGTAGGTTTTAACTCCATCCCTGTTCCTGTAGAGCTACAGTCCTGTAGGTTTTATCTCCAAAACTGTTCCTGGAGAGCTACAGTCCTGTAGGTTTTAACTCCAACCCTGTTCCTGTAGAGCTACGGTCCTGTAGGTTTTAACTCCAACCCTGTTCCTGGAGAGCTACAGTCCTGTAGGTTTTAACTCCAACCCTGTTCCTGGAGAGCTACAGTCTTGTAGGTTTTAATTCCAACCCTGTTCCTGGAGAGCTACAGTCCTGTCGGTTATAACTCCAACCCTGTTCCTGTAGAGCTACAGTCCTGTAGGTTTTAACTCCAACCCTGTTCCTGTAGAGGTACAGTCCTGTAGGTATTCACTCCAACCCTGTTCCTGGAGAGCTACAGTCCTGTAGGTTTTAACTCCAACCCTGTTCCTGGAGAGCTACAGTCCTGTAGGTATTCACCCCAACCCTGTTCCTGGAGAGAGACAGTCCTGTAGGTTATAACTCCAACCCTGTTCCTGGAGAGCTACAGTCCTGTAGGTTTTAACTCCAACCCTGTTCCTGGAGAGCTACAGTCCTGTAGGTTTTAACTCCAACCCTGTTCCTGGAGAGCTACAGTCCTGTAGGTATTCACTCCAACCCTGTTCCTGGAGAGCTACAGTCCTGTAGGTATTCACTCCAACCCTGTTCCTGGAGAGCTACAGTCCTGTAGGTTTTAACTCCAACCCTGTTCCTGGAGAGCTACAGTCCTGTAGGTTTAACTCCAACCCTGTTCCTGGAGAGCCTCAGTCCTGTAGGTTTTAACTCCAACCCTGTTCCTGGAGAGCTACAGTCCTGTAGGTTTTAAATCCAACAGTGTTCCTGGAGAGATACAGTCCTGTAGGTTATAACTCCAACCCTGTTCCTGGAGAGCTACAGTCCTGTAGGTTTTATCTCCAAAACTGTTCCTAGAGAGCTACAGTCCTGTAGGTTTTAACTCCAAACCTGTTCCTGTAGCGCTACAGTCCTGTTGGTTTTAACTCCAACCCTGTTCCTGTAGAGCTACAGTCCTGTAGGTTTAACTCCAACCCTGTTCCTGGAGAGCCTCAGTCCTGTAGGTTTTAACTCCAACCCTGTTCCTGGAGAGCTACAGTCCTGTCGGTATTCACTCCAACCCTGTTCTTGTAGAGATACAGTCCTGTAGGTTTTAACTCCAACCCTGTTCCTGGAGAGCTACAGTCCTGTAGGTTTTAACTCCAACCCTGTTCCTGTAGAGCTACAGTCCTGTAGGTATTCACTCCAGCCCTGTTCCTGTAGAGATACAGTCCTGTAGGTTTTAACTCCAACCCTGTTCCTGGAGAGCTACAGTCCTGTAGGTTTTAACTCCAACCCTGTTCCTGGAGAGCTACAGTCCTGTAGGTTTTAACTCCAACCCTGTTCCTGGAGAGCTACAGTCTTGTAGGTTTTAATTCCAACCCTGTTCCTGGAGAGCTACAGTCCTGTCGGTTATAACTCCAACCCTGTTCCTGGAGAGCTACAGTCCTGTAGGTTTTAACCCCAACCCTGTTCCTGGAGAGCTACAGTCCTGTAGGTTTTAACTCCAACCCTGTTCCTGGAGAGCTACAGTCTTGTAGGTTTTAATTCCAACCCTGTTCCTGGAGAGCTACAGTCTTGTAGGTTTTAATTCCAACCCTGTTCCTGGAGAGCTACAGTCCTGTAGGTATTCACGCCAACCCTGTTCCTGGAGAGAGACAGTCCTGTAGGTTATAACTCCAACCCTGTTCCTGGAGAGCTACAGTCCTGTAGGTTTTAACTCCAACCCTGTTCCTGGAGAGCTACAGTCCTGTAGGTTTTAACTCCAACCCTGTTCCTGGAGAGCTACAGTCCTGTAGGTATTCACTCCAACCCTGTTCCTGGAGAGCTACAGTCCTGTAGGTTTTAACTCCAACCCTGTTCCTGTAGCGCTACAGTCCTGTAGGTTTTAACTCCAACCCTGTTCCTGTAGAGCTACGGTCCTGTAGGTTTTAACTCCAACCCTGTTCCTGGAGAGCAACAGTCCTGTAGGTTTTAACTCCAACAGTGTTCCTAGAGAGATACAGTCCTGTAGGTTATAACTCCAACCCTGTTCCTGGAGAGCTACAGTCCTGTAGGTTTTATCTCCAAAACTGTTCCTGGAGAGCTACAGTCCTGTAGGTTTTATCTCCAAAACTGTTCCTGGAGAGCTATAGTCCTGTAGGTTTTAACTCCAAACCTGTTCCTGTAGCGCTACAGTCCTGTTGGTTTTAACTCCAACCCTGTTCCTGTAGAGCTACAGTCCTGTTGGTTTTAACTCCAACCCTGTTCCTGTAGAGCTACAGTCCTGTAGGTTTTAACTCCAACCCTGTTCCTGTAGAGCTACGGTCCTGTAGGTTTTAACTCCAACCCTGTTCCTGTAGAGCTACAGTCCTGTAGGTTTAACTCCAACCCTGTTCCTGGAGAGCCTCAGTCCTGTAGGTTTTAACTCCAACCCTGTTCCTGGAGAGCTACAGTCCTGTAGGTTTTATCTCCAACCCTGTTCCTGTAGAGCTACAGTCCTGTAGGTTTTATCTCCAAAACTGTTCCTGGAGAGCTACAGTCCTGTAGGTTTTTAACTCCAACCCTGTTCCTGTAGAGCTACGGTCCTGTAGGTTTTAACTCCAACCCTGTTCCTGGAGAGCTACAGTCTTGTAGGTTTTATTTCCAACCCTGTTCCTGTAGAGCTACGGTCCTGTCGGTTATAACTCCAACCCTGTTCCTGTAGAGCTACGGTCCTGTAGGTTTTAACTCCAACCCTGTTCC
This sequence comes from Salvelinus namaycush, assembly GCF_016432855.1. Classification (NCBI taxonomy): domain Eukaryota; kingdom Metazoa; phylum Chordata; class Actinopteri; order Salmoniformes; family Salmonidae; genus Salvelinus; species Salvelinus namaycush. The sequence goes on from NC_052344.1 coordinate 12,791,557, forward strand.
TGGAGAGCTACAGTCCTGTAAGTTATATCTCCAACCCTGTTCCTGTAGAGCTACAGTCCTGTAGGTATTAACTCCAACCCTGTTCCTGGAGAGCTACAGTCCTGTAGGTATTCACTCCAACCCTGTTGCTGTAGAGATACAGTCCTGTAGGTTTTAACTCCAACCCTGTTCCTGGAGAGCTACAGTCCTGTAGGTATTCACTCCAACCCTGTTACGGTAGAGATACAGTCCTGTAGGTTTTAACTCCAACCCTGTTCCTGGAGAGCTACAGTCCTGTAGGTTTTAACTCCAACCCTGTTCCTGGAGAGCTACAGTCCTGAAGGTATTCACTCCAACCCTGTTCCTGGAGAGATACCGTCCTGTAGGTTTTAACTCCAACCCTGTTCCTGGAGAGCTACAGTCCTGTAGGTTTTAACTCCAACCCTGTTCCTGGAGAGCTACAGTCCTGTAGGTTTTAACTCCAACCCTGTTCCTGGAGAGATACAGTCCTGTAGGTTTTAACTCCAACCCTGTTCCTGGAGAGCTACAGTCCTGTAGGTTTTAACTCCAACCCTGTTCCTGGAGAGCTACAGTCCTGTAGGTTTTAATTCCAACCCTGTTCCTGGAGAGCTACAGTCCTGTAGGTTTTAACTCCAACCCTGTTCCTGTAGAGCTACGGTCCTGTAGGTTTTAACTCCAACCCTGTTCCTGGAGAGCTACAGTCCTGTAGGTTTTAATTCCAACCCTGTTCCTGGAGAGCTACAGTCCTGTAGGTTTTAACTCCAACCCTGTTCCTGTAGAGCTACGGTCCTGTAGGTTTTAACTCCAACCCTGTTCCTGGAGAGCAACAGTCCTGTAGGTTTTAACTCCAACAGTGTTCCTGGAGAGATACAGTCCTGTAGGTTATAACTCCAACCCTGTTCCTGGAGAGCTACAGTCCTGTAGGTTTTATCTCCAAAACTGTTCCTGGAGAGCCTCAGTCCTGTAGGTTTTAACTCCAACCCTGTTCCTGGAGAGCTACAGTCCTGTAGGTATTCATCCAACCCTGTTCCTGGAGAGCTACAGTCCTGTAGGTTTTAACTCCAAACCTGTTCCTGGAGAGCTACAGTCCTGTAGGTATTCACTCCAATCCTGTTCCTGGAGAGCTACAGTCCTGTAGGTTTAAACTCCAACCCTGTTCCTGGAGAGCTACAGTCTTGTAGGTATTCACTCCAAACGCTGTTCCTGGAGAGCTACAGTCCTGTAGGTATTCACTCCAAACGCTGTTCCTGGAGAGCTACAGTCCTGTAAGTATTCACTCCAAACGCTGTTCCTGGAGAGCTACAGTCCTGTAGGTATTCACCCCAAACGCTGTTCCTGGAGAGCTACAGTCCTGTAAGTTATATCTCCAACCCTGTTCCTGTAGAGTTACAGTCCTGTAGGTTTTAACTCCAACCCTGTTCCTGGAGAGCTACAGTCCTGTAGGTTTTAACTCCAACCCTGTTCCTGTAGAGCTACAGTCCTGCAGGTATTAACTCCAACCCTGTTCCTGTAGAGATACAGTCCTGTAGGTTTTAACTCCAACCCTGTTCCTGGAGAGCTACAGTCCTGTAGGTTTTAACTCCAACCCTGTTCCTGGAGAGCTGCAGTCCTGAAGGTATTCACTCCAACCCTGTTCCTGGAGAGATACCGTCCTGTAGGTTTTAACTCCAACCCTGTTCCTGGAGATCTACAGTCCTGTAGGTTTTAACTCCAACCCTGTTCTTGGAGAGCTACAGTCCTGTAGGTTTTAACTCCAACCCTGTTCCTGGAGAGATACCGTCCTGTAGGTTTTAACTCCAACCCTGTTCCTGGAGAGCTACAGTCCTGTAGGTTTTAACTCCAACCCTGTTCCTGGAGAGCTACAGTCCTGTAGGTTTTAACTCCAACCCTGTTCCTGGAGAGCTACAGTCCTGTAGGTTTTAACTCCAACCCTGTTCCTGGAGAGCTACAGTCCTGTAGGTTTTAACTCCAACCCTGTTCCTGGGGAGCTACAGTCCTGTAGGTTTTAACTCCAACCCTGTTCCTGGAGAGCTACAGTCCTGTAGGTTTTTTTTGCACAAGTTGACTGCAGGCATTTACTTAAAAAGTAACAACAAATATATAACATCAAATCAAATTGTATTGGTCGCATACATATATTTAGCAGATGTTATTGCGGGTGTAGTGAAATGCTTATTACTAAAATATAAACTCAGCAAAAAAAGAAACGTCCTCTCACTGTCAACTGCGTTTATTTTCAGCAAACTTACCATGTGTAAGTATTTGTATGAACATAACAAGATTCAACAACTGAGACATAAACTGAACAAGTTCCACAGACATGTAACTAACAGAAATTGAATAATGTGTCCCTGAACAAAGATGGGGTCAAAATCAAAAGTAAAAAAATAAAAAAATTAAAAGTATCTGGTGTGGCCACCAGCTGCATTAAGTACTGCAGTGCATCTCCTCCTCATGGTTATTTGGATTTTTACGAATTATCTTTGTAAGACAGGGATCTGAAAAAGGGGCGTTTATTTTTTTGCTGAGTTTATATTGAAATTTATAAACCAATTATGAGAAATTGTTTCAATAGTATTGACGGTATAGAAAAAGTCACATCTGGACATCGAAGCCAGTTCCACTGCGTTTTTCTGTTGATCCCCCTCCAATCAGGGACTGATGGAGAACAGGGACACCAGGTAGGTGCAATTAATGTATCAGATAGAACAGAAAACCAGTAGGTTCTGGACCTCGTATGGCAAGTGTTGAATACCCCTCGTACATACATTATACCAAACCTATCTGGGAGGAAGAAAGTGTTTGTATGAGAAGATAGGTAGAGAGACAGAGGGAGAGAGACAGAGAGCGACAGACAGAGAGAGAGGGGGGGGGGGGGTGATCAGAGGGTTAAATATAAACAGATATAGTATTTTCTATTTTCTTGTAGAGTAAATAAGCCTGTCAGCACTGATGCTTGACGTGGGTGTGTGTGTGTGGGTGTCACAAAGACAGTCTGAGGGAGGGAGGTAGTTGATGGGAGATGTAGCGAGATGTAGAGAAAGAGCGGGCTATATAAGATAGAGAGATACAGCAGAGAGAGGAACGAGAGGGAGGGAGGAAGAAAGTGTTTGTATGAGAGAGAAGATAGGTAGAGAGACAGAAAGGGGGAGACCGAGAGAGACAGCGAGACAGAGAGAGACAGCGAGACAGAGATAGATAGAGAAATAGAAAGAAAGAGAGAGAGAGAGAGAGAATGGCGATCAGAGGTATAAATATAGACAGATATGGTATTTTCCTGTAGAGTAAATAAGCCTGTCAGCACTGATGATTGATTAGAGGGTGTGTGTGTGTGTTACAAAGACAGTCTGTGTGTTAGCAGCACAGACAGACCAGTCGGTATTCATACGCCAGACCAGCTGTACAGCTAGTTACTGCAGGCATGCAGTACAGCAGGGTTCCCGAATTTGGCCCGCGGGTGATTTTATTTGCCCCCAAAATGTAACTTGTTAGACATAAAAGACTTTAAAAAGACCAGCAAATCAGCTCATAGTGATTTTAATTTAGGAAATCTGTTACAAAGTATTCCCACGCATTATAGGGAGATATATGTGATAGTATACAAATATAATCAATTTTTGAAATGATTATGTTTTCGTCAAATATTATATCTGTTTGGCCTTCTTGCAGTCAATTTGCAGTCTACAAATGATTTATAATTATGTTCCGGCCCCTCGACCATCCACTCAAGAAAGAATATGCCCGCGGCTGAATGTAGTTGATGATCCCTGCTGTACAGTATGTACTGGTGGGATATTATCCTGGGGCTATATAGGGTGTGTGTGTGTATGTACAGTATGTACTGGTGGGATATTATCCTGGGGCTATATAGGGTGTGTGTGTGTATGTACAGTATGTACTGGTGGGATATTATCCTGGGGCTATATAGGGTGTGTGTGTGTATGTACAGTATGTACTGGTGGGATATTATCCTGGGGCTATATAGGGTGTGTGTGTGTATGTACAGTATGTACTGGTGGGATATTATCCTGGGGCTATATAGGGTGTGTGTGTGTATGTACAGTATGTACTGGTGGGATATTATCCTGGGGCTATATAGGGTGTGTGTGTGTATGTACAGTATGTGTGTGTTTGTTTGGGTTTATGCGCGTGTTTGGGTTAATGCGTGTGTGTACAGCTCACATGCTCCCAATGCCATACCCCATTAACCAATTACAGTTAAGCTCCCACTAACGTGTCGCAGAATGCACCAATTACAGGTCTGCCTCTCAACGCTACATCTCATACAGGATTGTCCTTCAGTGTCGAATGTGCAACAAAACAACATGCTATAGTACACACACACACACACACACACACACACACACACACACACACACACACACACACACACACACACACACACACACACACACACACACACACACACACACACACACACACACACACACACACGAGAGAATAGGCTTGAGAACCTCCAACCGAACAGGAGGAGAGGGGGAGCCCAGATACTTCACACCCAGGGAAAGAGCATCCAAACTGGACTTCCAGAGAGCGAAACCCCCTCTCTCTGGAACTATCCTAACACAGCTTGACATGACACAGCAAAACAAAAGCTTGCACCACAACTGGGCACCTGAAAAAACGCTAACACACACACACACTCTCTTTTCTCTGTCTTTATCGGTGTGTCCACACTTGAACTTTAACCTATGAAACTTCTCAGATCTGAAAAAGTGTTTAGGAACATGAAATCATGTGCAATTCTAACAGCCCATAATTTGGAGGGGGTGATTCTAGTCATTTGATGTTCAGCTGTCTGTGGATCAAAAGGCCCAGAACTTTCACAACTTTCAGCTCGATGGCACTATCAGAGCAATCTAAAACCATTTCAGAGATGTGCTATCTTGCCCTAGTGATACCGCACCATAGCAATCTAAAACCATTTCAGAGATGTGCTATCTTGCCCTAGTGATACCGCACCATAGCAATCTAAAACCATTTCAGAGATGTGCTATCTTGCCCTAGTGATACCGCACCATAGCAATCTAAAACCATTTCAGAGATGTGCTATCTTGCCCTAGTGATACCGCACCATAGCAATCTAAAACCAGTTCAGAGATGTGCTATCTTGCCCTAGTGATACCGCACCATAGCAATCTAAAACCATTTCAGAGATGTGCTATCTTGCCCTAGAGATACCGCACCATAGCAATCTAAAACCATTTCAGAGATGTGCTATCTTGCCCTAGAGATACCGCACCATAGCAATCTAAAACCATTTCAGAGATGCGGTATCACTAGGGCAAGATATCGCACCATAGCAATCTAAAACCATTTCAGAGATGCGGTATCACTAGGGCAAGATAGCACACCAGAGCAATCTAAAACCATTTCAGAGATGTGCTATTATCTTGGCCTTTTTCATATCACAGATTAGTGGTTCTCAGACGGATTTGGAAGTTTTCTTGTGAGTCACCTAGTAAACAAAAACAAAGTTTCAAGCCAGGATCTGCCGCTGAAGGAATAAGCCTTGAGCTAAAAGTTTGCAGACTTTATTCCAACAATTTTGATGTAAAAAAAAAAAAAAAATTGAACAATTGCTGGAGACCCACAGGGTGTGTATGGTTTTGTTCCAGCCTTGCACTAATTAACAACAACTGCTTCAACTTATGATCAAACAGCTGACTGTCATAAATCCTTCAACTCCGATCCAAGTATACTGTAATGAAACAGGAGGGAGCGGGTCTCGAACCCTCGACCTTCTAGCCCGAGGTCCGGCGCGCTATCGACTGTGCCGCAAAAGCATGCTCAAGCGGCAGAGTCGATTTCCGAGCTTATAAACCCAGGGTCGTTACACTACTCCCTCCTTTCAAAGAGCGCGTCCTCGCGCTAGCTTGCGACTTTACGTCTTACAGGAACGCGCTCACCGGCCAAGCACACGCACTGTCGTGGATGCGAGGTCCGATCACTTCCGACACCAGTGTAATGAAACAGGCAGGGAGCAGGTCTCGAACCCTCGACCTCCTAGCCCGAGGTCCGGCGCGCTATCGACTGTGCCGCAAAAGCATGCTCAAGCGGCAAAGTCGATTTCCGCGCTTATAAACCCAGGGTCGTTACAATACCTTAGGTACTTCAAGGTTGAGTTGATATTTTTTGCTCAGTAGAAGCATAGTTATTAGCATAGTAATATTGTATAGGCTGTGTTCAAACCTAGTCTGCCCTCTTGATATGAAAAGCATATTGTACCATCTGTCTCCTACCGTTTGGTCTCATGATCATTTGACTGTGTTCAGCCTTGCCATACTGATAAGAATATCCATCTTGGTGGTATTCCACAACCCCAGCCTCTGACTCTAGAGAGATATGGTGTTGACTGTATGCATTAACACAGGTGGTTGGTCGATTACATGTGAATATTCATGAGCAGTTCACCACTCCTCATTAATGATTCAAACAAAATGGCTGCCAACAAGTGGTGGGAAAAATCTCAGAGCGCGGGAGGGAGGAGTGAAAGTGTGTGTGTGTGTAATGTGTGTGTGTGTGTGTGTGTGTGTGTGTGTGTGTGTGTGTGTGTGTGTGTGTGTGTGTGTGTGTGTGTGTGTGTATGCCTCACAATTCCTCCCACACCCCACCCCTCCTTGCCCCCCTTGCCCATACTCAATGGGGCATGACTGTTCTAATGGCAGAGCCTGGAGAGTTAGTTGTGCTTCTGATTTCGTGTTATTTCGTGTTGTCGTTGGTTAGCACAATTACCCAAATGTCACCTCCAGAGCTTCATCACAGGGGGAATGGACTGGAACAGAACGACATCTTGGCTTTAGCCTCAGGGAAAGAAGGGAAGGAGGATAAAGAAGAGAAGAGTGGAAGCATTGGATCGGAGGAAGGGAGGAGTAGATGCTGTGGGAGGGTCAATTGAAAATGAAAGTTTGTGTTTGTGTGTGTGTGTGTGTGTGTGTGTGTGTGTGTGTGTGTGTGTGTGTGTGTGTGTGTGTGTGTGTGTGTGTGTGTGTGTGTGTGTGTGTGTGTGTGTGTGTGTGTGTGTGTGTGTGTGTGTACGCCTATATATTTGGTGAGTGTGTGTATGTGTGTGGCTGCAGTAGCCCATGTGTTTACCCTTGGAGTCGATAGCCATTACCGCTAACCACTTAGCGGTGATAGCTAGCTGTCTGTCTCCTGCGCTGTACGTGATTGCAGGCCTCTAAGCCTCATCGTCACTATATTAAGACACCCTGCTTTCAAAAGACCCATAATATCCCTGTCTGTGGGCTTCTTTATACGCTGTTAGATTATACAGTATATAAGAGTCCCTTACTATTCTAGCTGTTTGCTAAATGTAACTGCATGGGGACAGATTGCTACTGTGCTGTGTCTTCCCCCCATTGACGTTTCCTGTCGTGCTGAAGAGGTTTAATTATGCAGTATGTGTAGCCTATGTGTTTCTGCAGCACACACAGAGACACAGTGGCTGTGAACGAGCCGTTTGAGGTGATCTTACATTGTGAAGGAGAGAGAGGGAGAGAAAGAGAGAGAGAGAGAGAGAGAAAGAGGGAAAGAGAGATTGAAGAGTACATTTAAGTAGATACACTGACAGGGGAAACTGCAAGGCTAAGACATAATGCATACTGTGAGACAGAAGGGTTATTTTTGGTGGATGCTACTGACTTAGTCATCATCTCTGAGGACAAGTTAATAGTTCCTATGTCCTCCCTAAGTCGTCCCTAAGTCCCTATACCCCAGCCAGGTAGGTCTGCAGTAACAGGCAGTAAGGAGGTAGATTTGAGATGTAAAAAGTCTTCTCTGTTCATTAAGACCACAGAGGTTTAGAGCCTCCTTAGAGCTGCTGCAGCTTCTGCCAGCTAACTCTACAGCATAGGACAGGTATCTTTCCTTTAAAGCTGCTGCTGCCAAATAACTCTACATCATAGGACAAGTATCTTTCCTTTAAAGCTGCTGCTGCCAGCTAAGTCTACATCATAGGACAGGTGCCTTTCCTTTAAAGCTGCTGCTGCCAACTAACTCTACAGCATAGGACAGGTATCTTTCCTTTAAAGCTGCTGCTGCCAACTAACTCTACAGCATAGGACAGGTATCTTTCCTTTAAAGCTGCTGCTGCCTGTTGCGCTGCCAGCTAACTCTACATCATAGGACAGGTATCTTTCCTTTAAAGCTGCTGCTGCCAACTAACTCTACAGCATAGGACAGGTATCTTTCCTTTAAAGCTGCTGCTGCCAACTAACTCTACATCATAGGACAGGTATCTTTCCTTTAAAGCTGCTGCTGCCAACTAACTCTACATCATAGGACAGGTATCTTTTCTTTAAAGCTGCTGCTGCTTGTTGCGCTGCCAACTAACTCTACAGCATAGGACAGGTATCTTTCCTTTAAAGCTGCTGCTGCCAACTAACTCTACATCATAGGACAGGTATCTTTCCTTTAAAGCTGCTGCTGCTTGTTGCGCTGCCAACTAACTCTACATCATAGGACAGGTATCTTTCCTTTAAAGCTGCTGCTGCCAACTAACTCTACATCATAGGACAGGTATCTTTCCTTTAAAGCTGCTGCTGCCAACTAACTCTACATCATAGGACAGGTATCTTTCCTTTAAAGCTGCTGCTGCCAACTAACTCTACATCATAGGACAGGTATCTTTCCTTTAAAGCTGCTGCTGCCAACTAACTCTACATCATAGGACAGGTATCTTTCCTTTAAAGCTGCTGCTGCCAACTAACTCTACATCATAGGACAGGTATCTTTCCTTTAAAGCTGCTGCTGCTTGTTGCGCTGCCAACTAACTCTACATCATAGGACAGGTATCTTTCCTTTAAAGCTTCTGCTGCCAGCTAACTCTACATCATAGGACAGGTATCTTTCCTTTAAAGCTGCTGCTGCCAACTAACTCTACAGCATAGGACAGGTATCTTTCCTTTAAAGCTGCTGCTGCCAACTAACTCTACATCATAGGACAAGTATCTTTCCTTTAAATCTGCTGCTGCCAACTAACTCTACATCATAGGACAGGTATCTTTCCTTTAAAGCTTCTGCTGCCAGCTAACTCTACATCATAGGACAGGTATCTTTCCTTTAAAGCTGCTGCTGCCAACTAACTCTACAGCATAGGACAGGTATCTTTCCTTTAAAGCTGCTGCTGTCAACTAACTCTACAGCATAGGACAGGTATCTTTCCTTTAAATCTGCTGCTGCTTGTTGCGCTGCCAACTAACTCTACAGCATAGGAGAGGTATCTTTCCTTTAAAGCTGCTGCTGCCAGCTAACTCTACATCATAGGACAGGTATCTTTCCTTTAAAGCTGCTGCTGCCAACTAACTCTACAGCATAGGACAGGTATCTTTCCTTTAAATCTGCTGCTGCTTGTTGCGCTGCCAACTAACTCTACAGCATAGGACAGGTATCTTTCCTTTAAAGCTGCTGCTGCCAACTAACTCTACATCATAGGACAGGTATCTTTCCTTTAAAGCTGCTGCTTCCAACTAACTCTACATCATAGGACAGGTATCTTTCCTTTAAATCTGCTGCTGCTTGTTGCGCTGCCAACTAACTCTACAGCATAGGACAGGTATCTTTCCTTTAAAGCTGCTGCTGCCAACTAACTCTACAGCATAGGACAGGTATCTTTCCTTTAAAGCTGCTGCTGCCAACTAACTCTACAGCATAGGACAGGTATCTTTCCTTTAAATCTGCTGCTGCCAACTAACTCTACAGCATAGGACAGGTATCTTTCCTTTAAAGCTGCTGCTGCTTGTTGCGCTGCCAGCTAACTCTACATTATAGGACAGGTATCTTTCCTTTAAAGCTGCTGCTGCCAACTAACTCTACATCATAGGACAGGTATCTTTCCTTTAAAGCTGCTGATGCCAACTAACTCTACAGCATAGGACAGGTATCTTTCCTTTAAAGCTGCTGCTGCTGCTTGTTGCGCTGCCAACTAACTCTACATCATAGGACAGGTATCTTTCCTTTAAAGCTGCTGCTGCCAACTAACTCTACAGCATAGGACAGGTATCTTTCCTTTAAAGCTGCTGCTGCCAACTAACTCTACATCATAGGACAGGTATCTTTCCTTTAAAGCTGCTGCTGCCAACTAACTCTACAGCATAGGACAGGTATCTTTCCTTTAAAGCTGCTGCTGCTTGTTGCGCTGCCAACTAACTCTACATCATAGGGCAGGTATCTTTCCTTTAAAGCTTCTGCTGCCAGCTAACTCTACATCATAGGACAGGTATCTTTCCTTTAAAGCTGCTGCCCGCGCTCTAACTCTACAGCATAGGACAGGTATCTTTCCTTTAAAGCTGCTGCCCGCGCTCTAACTCTACATCATAGGACAGGTATCTTTCCTTTAAAGCTGCTGCTGCCAACTAACTCTACAGCATAGGACAGGTATCTTTCCTTTAAAGCTGCTGCTGCTTGTTGCGCTGCCAACTAACTCTACAGCATAGGACAGGTATCTTTCCTTTAAAGCTGCTGCTGCCAACTAACTCTACAGCATAGGACAGGTATCTTTCCTTTAAAGCTGCTGCTGCTTGTTGCGCTGCCAACTAACTCTACATCATAGGACAGGTATCTTTCCTTTAAAGCTGCTGCTGCCAACTAACTCTACATCATAGGACAGGTATCTTTCCTTTAAAGCTGCTGCTGCTTATTGCGCTGCCAGCTAACTCTACATCATAGGACAGGTATCTTTCCTTTAAAGCTGCTGCTGCCAACTAACTCTACATCATAGGACAGGTATCTTTCCTTTAAAGCTGCTGCTGCTTATTGCGCTGCCAGCTAACTCTACATTATAGGACAGGTATCTTTCCTTGAAAGCTGCTGCTGCTTGTTGCGCTGCCAACTAACTCTACATCATAGGACAGCATGTGACTGGGCTAGGGTTGAATACTGGGAACCGGGTTACAGAGATTTACTGAGATTTCCTGCCCAAACTCCACTCCCTTTTCCCAGGATGAATAACTGTGAGAAACCGGTATATTATAATACAATATTTCTATGAACAGCATGACATGAAATGGAACTATTAAATGATATGCAATGTCTAAATCTGTCTTCTCTGCAGCCTTCTCTCTGCTATCTGCATGATCAATCATCAACGCTCAGGGTGGGGACAGACAGCGCATCTCAGTACGGAGCGCAGTTTACAATGCATGTTTCATCTCATCATGGTAACTCTTTTTCTTGTGACAGATAGGCCTACATTTCCTGCAACATAGTCTATGCTACAGTAATATAAAGACTGAATGCATGTCTAATTTACACATCTCCATCTGGCTTTCGGGGGTCACCTTATTTTTTAATTTGTAAAGATAATTATTTAGTTTTAAACAGCCTATCACTCGAATATCATTGCTTTAAATCAGAGTGCATGTGAGCACTCTCTCTCTCTCCATCAATTACATTCAAATTGCATCAAAAATAGATAATCCTGTTCAAGGATCTACTAGAAAATCTACGGCAAGATCTAAAAATGGTTGTCTAGCAATGATCAACAACCAATTTGACAGAGCTTGAAGAATTTTTAAAAGAATAATAGGCAAATATTGCAAAATCCAGGTGTGGAAAGCTCTTATAGACTTACAGCTGTAATCGGGCTCCCGAGTGGCGCAGTGGTCTAAGACACTGCATCACAGTGCAAGAGGCATCACTGCAGTACCTGGTTCAAATCCAGACTGCATCACATCCGGCCGTGATTGGGCGTCCCATAGGGTGGCGCACAATTGGCCCAGTGTTGGGTTTGGGTTTGGACGGGGTAGGCCGTCATTGTAAATAAGAATTTGTTCTTAACTGACTTGCCTAGTTAAATAAAAAATAAAATCGCTTCTACAAAGTATTGACTCAGGGGTGTGAATACTTATGTATATTTCTGTATTACATTTTCAATACATTTGCAAAGCATGTTTTACATTTCAAAACATGTTTTCACTTTGTGGGGTATTGTGTGTCTAGCATATTTTTAACACATTTTAAATTCAGGCTGTAACACAATGTGGAATAGAGTTCAATCTTGGTTTCATCAGACCAGAGAATTTCTCATGGTCTGAGAGTCTTTAGGTGCCTTTTGGCAAACTCCAAGTGGGCTGGCATGTGCCTTTTACTGAGGAGTGGCTTCGGTCTGGCCACTCTACCAAAAAGGCATGATTGGTGGAGAGCTGCAGAGAAGGGAGAACCTTCCAGAAGGACAACCATCTCCACAGAGGATCTCTGGAGCTCTGTCAGAGTGACCATCGGGTTCTTGGTCACCTCCCTGAGCAAGGCGCTTCTCCACTGATTGGTTAGTTTGGCCGGGAGGCCAGCTCTAGGAAGATTATTGGTGGTTCAAACTTCTTCCATTTAAGAATGATGGAGGCCACTGTGTTCTTGGGGACCTTCAATGCTGCAGAAATCTTTTGGTACCCTTCCCCAGACCTGTGCCTCGACACAATCCGTTCTCTGAGCTCTACGGACAATTCCTTCGACCTCATAGCTTGGTTTTTATGCTCTGACATGCACTGTCAACTGTGGGACTTTATATAGATAGGTGTGTGCCTTTCCAAATCATGTCCAATCAATTGAATTTACCACAGGTGGACTCCAATCAAGTTGTAGAAACATCTCAAGGATGATCAATGGAAACAGGATGCACCTGTTCTCAATTTCGGGTCTCATAGCAAAGGGTCTGAATACTTATGTAAATAAGGTATCTGTTTATGTTTCAAACATTTGCAAACATTTCTAAAAACCTGTTTTCAATTGTAAACCTGTTTTCAATGTAATACATTTTAGAATAAGGTTGTAACGTAACAAAATGTGGAAAAAGTCAAGGGTCTGAGTACTTTCCGAATGCACTGTAGCTAGCTACAACTATGGGCTTTGTTCTTCTGTCGTGCGTAATGTGCGGTAGCCTATACTGTATATCATAGGCTATGTCTTGGATAACGGCACAATCATTTGGGTTTTTTGGTGCTTGGGTTCATAAAATGTCTTTAATGTAGGGCTCATAAAATGTATTTAATGTAGGGCTCATAAAATGTCTTTAATGTATGGCTCATAAAATGGCTTTAATGTATGGCTCATAAAATGGCTTTAACGTATGGCTTATCAGGCTCAGGTAGCATCAGGCTTGAATTTCCATGCTGATCAAAGCTCTAATCAATTCCAGACATATTGATGTGCTTTATACGCTTTCAATTTTGTCAGGAAAAACAGGGTTATCCGGGAGAAAAGTGATTTATTCTTGGGATGGAACATTTGTAAAATACCGGGGAAATGTTCAGCCCCAGACTGGGCTCTTCTCCTTGTTCCATGTCTCTCTCGCACGCTTTCGGTCGCTCCTTCTCTCTATCTCTCGCTTTCTCTCCATGTCTCTCTCACACTCTCCCTCTCTGTCTCGTTTCTTTTCTCTCTCCAGAAAAGAGAGCGTGTGAGTGGCTCACAGTCATGTCTCATTACAGATCTGAGTGATTGGGCTAAATGCAGGAATCCCTGATTCCCCCCAGCCCTCCTCTGATTAGTTTAGTTAGCACTTATCCTGAGCTGACCCCCGGAGAAATCTCACCTCTGAAGTCTGTGTGTGTATGAAGGAGTGACTCAGAGTGACTGTCCTTGTAGACTGACACGAAGAAGCTCCACACACACCAGAGATGTATACAACTACATGTAAGTTTCCTTCACCCATTACACAGCAAAATCCAACCAAAAAACAAACCTAACTCTCACCACGACTAATTCAACCACAGTTACCATGACAACCCACCGATGACTCACCACCTTTTTACTGGGAGTGTGGTAGAGGCACAGTTACCAGGACAACCCGTGGTGTAGCCCACCATGGTATTGGTAGAGAGTGAAATGGGAACCCTGGGCACTGTGCTGCGACGGCTTCGGCAGTGACGGCTTAGAACTGAAAGGAGTTCTATGCCCTCATCAAAAATCGGATCACACACTGACAGAGCGGATATGGTATCAATGACAACGAGTATGTGGACTAGGTATATGGACCTGCTGCTGAGTGGTGACTGCGTGACAGTTTGGGCTATCTTAATCTCCAGATATCCTACAGTATGAAACATCAGTGAGTCCAGATCTCTTTTATTCACATCCAATAGCTGTGAGGGTGCAGACAGCGGTGACGGTAGTGACTCACCACTGTCCTGTTTTTACTTCATTCTACATTTTCAACATCTATGACTGTGACGGTGTGGCCGATGGTAACGGAGGTGACTGTAGTTACGGAGCTGACCATCGTTGTTCCTGTAATTACTTCATTATATACAGTACCAGTTAAAAGTTTGGACACACCCACTCATTCCAGGGTTTTTCTTTATTTCTACTATTTTCTACATTGTAGAATAATAGTGAAGACATCAAAAATATGAAATAACACATATGGAACTCTATGAAGCATTTATTTGGGCTGCAATTTCTGAGGCTGTTAACTCTAATGAACTAATCCTCTGCAGCGGAGGTAACTCTGGGTCTTCCTTTCCTGTGGCGATCCTCATGAGAGCCAGGTTCATCATAGTGCCTGATGGTTTTTGAGACTGCACTTAAAGAAACTTTCAAAGTTCTTGACATTTTCCGTATTGACTGACCTTCATGTCTTAAAGTAATGATGGACTGTCGTGTCGCTTTGCTTATTTGAGCTGTTCTTGCAATAATATGGACAAGGTCTTTTACCAAACAGGGCTATCTTCTGTATACCCACCCTACCTTTTCAAAACAACTGACTGGCTCAAACGCATTAAGACAGAAAGAAATTCCACAAATGAACAAGGCACACCTGTTAATTGAAATGCATTCCAGGTGACTACCTCATGAAGCTGGTTGAGAAAATGCCAAGAGTGTGCAAAGCTGTCATCAAGGCAAAGGGTGGCTATTTGAAGAATCTAAAATATATCTTGATTTGTTTAACACTTTTTCGTTGACTGTATAATTCCATGTGTTATTTCATAGTTTTGATGTCTTCACTATTATTCTACAATTTAGAAAATAGTAAAAATAAAGAAGAACCCTTGAATAAGTAGGTGTTCTAAAACTTGTGACCGGTAGCATATATTCAAAATCTACAGTAGTGCCGGTACTGACAACGGTGACGGAGGTGAATGTAGTATACAGAGGTTGTTGAACAGGTGGTTTGGGTGTGCCCTTACCGTTGAGGGGGCAGGCGTTGAGTAGGCCGATGTCCAGCGAGCAAGGTTTGCGGGTCACGGCGGTGGTGACGGACTCATACGGATTGTCCTCATCCTCCGGTAAGAACACGTCAAGGGAGGGCGATGGTACGATCTCCGCCGAACGCTTCGAGTCCTGATATGGAGAGGGAGGGAGAGAAAGAGAGAGAGCGTGAGAGAGGGAGGAACACGGTGAGAATGTCGTGGGTAGTTTCACGTGTGGAAACGACAGAATATTTGTGTGTATGTACATTGACAAGCACGGCCAATGTTCAATGTACAACCTTGACCGTTGGATCAACAATGTTTGTTTACTGCCCTTGGTACCATCAGATCACACAAACAACCCATCATCATAACTCATCCACCTCAAGGACACGGTTCAATTCAAACACTGTTCAGGCCTGCTCCCCCTGCTGAATCTAAGGAGTTGCTTGTACTGCAATTTATTTAATAAGCACAAGCATGACCAGATAGAGGAAATACACAGAATTACATCGATTTTGCAACAAAAAAATAAGCTAATAGGCAAAACTATGACAGCATGTTTTATTCTTCTCTCTTTCTTCATAACCCTGTGTAACCAGATGTTGATATAGTAGAAAGACTGGAGACCACATATCCCAGGGTCCCCCTCTACTACTGAGAGGAGATAACCATCACCCTCGCTGAGGCCTCCGGCCCGTCACATGACATAGGGCAACACCAGACAGCATGACGGCCTCAAGTGGTTTCTGAGAAGAATTGCGTGTTGCTCCCTTCAAGTCAAAATAGAAGAAACCATGAGATCATCCCTCCATGACTCCATTGCAACTGAGCCAAAATGTCTGATGTCCTGTGTGCAACCAGTTTCATGTTGTTCTATTCCTGTGACAGTATGAAAAGGTTGAGACCCAGCGGGTTGACAGAAAAACCCTTGGAACTAAATGTCCCTGTCTATATGGCATATGTGCACCCACGCCAAATGAAAACACAACAGTGAGCAATAGAGGGCGCAGGAAAGACAGAGACGCATGGGCAATAGATGCCTGTGTTTCCCATAATGCACCACTCCATCATCATTACTGCGACATCGCCCGGGTCACCCCACCATATTTGGTTGCCGTGGTACCGCCATGGCGACGGGGGCGTGGCGTTGTCCATGACTCCCCCCTGGTGTGTTAATTTCCCCTGAACTCTATCGACTCCCCCCTCCTCTCCGCCTCATTGTCTCACTCCGACAGCCATTCATCTTCCTGTTAGCTGCTTCTACTACATTACCCAGACACCACTGGGTCATCAATCATGCACTGAGCGCATGCAGAGAAGATGAATCATCGCCTTTGATTGAATGATCACTCCCTAGATAATCTGTCTCGTGTATACACACACACACACACACGGTCACTACTCAATATGTCCTATTACACTAGCTAATATAAAACTTCAGTCTGTGTGCTCCTTTTCTCACACACCCACGTGTTGCACGCACACACACACACACACACACACACACACACACACACACACACACACACACACACACACACACACACACACACACACACACACACACACACACACACACACACACACACACACACACACACACACACACACACACACACACACACAAAAGACCAGCAGGTCTATTGAATTTGAGTCACATTACTCTAGCCCATGTAAAGTACCAGCCGGTGAAGTCACACGTGGTTTCAAACAGTAATAGTATGGTATGGGTTAACGTTTCACGTCAATATGCTTGAGTCCCCTTATCAGTTACAGCCAAAACCCTTTATACTGGGATTTCCTGATAGACGAAGAACCCAAGAGAGACTGTGTCCCAAATGACATCCTATTCCCTATATAGTGCTCTACTTTTGACCGGAGCCCTAATGCATGTGCCCTGTTCAAAAGTAGTGCACTATAAAGGAAACAGGGTGCCAATTGGGACGCAATCTTTCTCTATCATCAAGCCCCTTCTGGGGCTTATTAGACAACTTGGGTTCTTTGTGCAACCCATCTCTGGATGCAGAGGTCCAGAGGGAGAAGACAGGAATGCCTCTGTCTTTATCCTCCACATCAAACCATCTTTCTCTTTTCTCATTCTCTATCCTCTCTGACTTCCTAATGTACATCATGATCCCTCCCTGTCACAATATCCCTTTCATCACTTTTCTCCCACTCCGTCTGTTCTTATTTCACGTTCTCTCTCTGTCTTTCTCTCTCTCTCTCTCACCCTCTCTGAAACAGACTTTTTTACATAAATCTACAAACCAATATCCCACTCTGGCTTTTTACTCTCTCTCTTTTTCTCTTCATCCCTCAAGTTTACTCGTCTGCCTGTGTAAAGAACACCCCAGCACACCAGCCTCTCCCTCCTCCTCTTCCTCTCTCCCTTCCACCCAGCCATCTCAGGGAGAGAGGCAGTGGAGGAACTCCAAACTTACGACGGAGAGAATAAAACAGACGGGAGCAACGCAGCGATGAACCGAGAGAACCAGAGAAAGAGAGAGAAAAAGATGAAAGCCTAGTGGATACACTCCAACTTACTTCAGAGTAACTACAACAGTTTTACTGAATCCCGAGGAAAGGAGGGTGGAAAATGAGTTAGAGAAAAGGGCTGGTTCAGAGGAAGGGAAGGAAGTATGCTACAGTGGGTTTGAAGCAGGGATTTCCTCCCTCTCTTTCAGTCTCCCTGTCTCTCTCTCAAACACAATTTTGTTCTATTTGTTCTATATAAATAGGTAAAAGTCGTTCAACTCAAAGCAAGAGCCATTCTCTACTACCTCAGACACTTTAGTCCCCCAGTCCCCACGTCTCCAGACTCCCACTCAATCAGAAAGTGTGTAAAAGGCCAGCGCACCAGAGACGCCACACCACCATCTGCATACCAAGTCAACTCAGAGGTGCTAAGGCAGTTTGTGTTACCTGTTAATAGTTGATCCCACCTTCACTTCCTGGTGTAGGGGGTGAGAAGGTTGAGTAGGTTCACGCAATGAGCTCCATGTCCAAACACAAACAAGACGGTGTCTTAAACACACACTTCCTCTCTTTCCCTCTCTCTCCCTCTCTCCTCCCTCCTCCCTCGCTCTCTCTTTATCTGTGGAGAGATAGGACACAGAGGAACTTGTGTGTCTGCCACAGGAAGGGAACAGACAAAAAGAGTCCTTCTCCGGCCACTAATTGGGAGTCTCTTAGCAGTGTGTGTGTGTGTGTGTGTGTGTGTGTGCGTGCATGCGTGTCAGGCCGGTAACCCAAATAGGAAATCTGTTGATACTACAGGCACGTCCCTGGAGCTACTATCCTGCAGGACATGTGACTCTGACCCGTTGTGTTCTGTGTGTGTGTGCGTGCAGACTTACAGGTTCTTTTCAAAAAGTTCATCTTATTTTTTCATTTCTTGACCAAAATAATACAACAATAAAGAGCAAAACAGAACAACCACTTTTTTTCATTCAATATCTCTTCCTCCCCCTCTCATTCCACTCATCCTGGTTTCTGTCCCCTAAGCACTGTGCAAACAGTCTCTCTCTCTCTTGCTCTCTAACCCACTCCTCTTTCCCTCGGTCCCCTATCCCTGCCTAACAGACAGTCCAAGCAGTTCAGACTGCAGCAGATATGAAGGACGCTGTAATTCACTGGCATTTCCTCATATTTGATTAGAGGAGGGGGTCGGGGGTCAGGAACCGTTGTAGAGGAACGGGGCATGAGAGGACAATAGTCCCTCTGAGACCATCCCACAACACAACGCAGGGGGGGGGGGGGGGGGGGAGCGAGCGAGCGAGAGAGAGAGAGGGCTAGCCTCTAAGAATGGTATTACACTCAGTGGACAGCTAATCCTAGAGAAATCAGTTACCTCAGCATTAGCTTACTGAGCTCACCCCAGAGAAAACCTCTCCTTTCAGGAAATTACTCCACCTCCCCAACATGGCCTCCCTGAGTAGAGCCGGTGCCAGAAACAGTTTCCCTGAGCACTATTACTAACCCCATGGACTTGAGAAAACTGCTAGAGCAGGGCCCTCAAGGTACACAGCCATGGGGAGTGCTCCATATCACTCTGGTGTATGGTCATTTTATTAGTTAGTAAGGGGTTATTCAGGTCTGAGTATGGATGAAGAATCAAGACTATTGATCTATTGGGATTTTATTTGATTTCCATTACTTCAGTGCACAAATTAGGATGATGGTAATGGTGATGACAACGATGAGTTATAATAATTACCATTTAGTTATCCATTCCACCGTAGCTCTTCCCTGGATAGAACTGCCTGATTTGGACACAGTGATGACATCAGCATTCATTACTCCTGGAACATACTGTACACACCTTCTCTTCATTAACAAGGCGTAACTATAGCAACCAGTTGAGTCATCTGAGCGCCGGACATCTGCAGTCTCCAGAGAAGAACATCAAGGACAGCCTCTTCATCAGAACCTCAGGCAGGTGCTCCAACCAACTGATCAACTTTTCTAGTGAACGTTCGCCTTTCATTTGTGTCTTGAGAAAGGCCTTGCAGCCGAAATCTCGATATTACAGTTCGAGATGCACTGAAATCTTCAAGAGATACAGAAAATGAACCAGAGACATTTTTTACCGCTGATGAACGAGCACATTAGGTTCTACTCACACTAACACTGATCTGAAATCTGCTTCTGGATTGATTGACACAGTGTACATCAAATGATTGGTTCTCATGACTCTAAACCAGATAAGACAACACAAAAAGATCTGGGATCAGGCTAGTGTCCTTTCTCGCATCTACTGATACTAGGGGAGCGATTATCTTGCATTGATAGATTACTTTATACAGAAAACCAACTGCCAACTCCCTCGTTTAGCTAGTGTAGGTCTCTAACTTGTTCCTCAGTCCTTGTTTAGCTAGTGTAGGTCTCTAACTTGTTCCTCAGTCCTTGTTTAGCTAGTGTAGGTCTCTAACTTGTTTTCCAGTCCTCGTTTAGCTAGTGTAGGTCTCTAACTTGTTCCTCAGTCCTTGTTTAGCTAGTGTAGGTCTCTAACTTGTTCCTCGGTCCTTGTTTAGCTAGTGTAGGTCTCTAACTTGTTCCTCGGTCCTTGTTTAGCTAGTGTAGGTCTCTAACTTGTTCCTCGGTCCTTGTTTAGCTAGTGTAGGTCTCTAACTTGTTCCTCAGTCCTTGTTTAGCTAGTGTAGGTCTCTAACTTGTTCCTCGGTCCTTGTTTAGCTAGTGTAGGTCTCTAACTTGTTCCTCAGTCCTCGTTTAGCTAGTGTAGGTCTCTAACTTGTTTTCCAGTCCTCGTTTAGCTAGTGTAGGCCTCTAACTTGTATTCCAGTCCTTGTTTAGCTAGTGTAGGTCTCTAACTTGTTCCTCAGTCCTCGTTTAGCTAGTGTAGGTCTCTAACTTGTATTCCAGTCCTTGTTTAGCTAGTGGAGGTCTCTAACTTGTTCCTCGGTCCTTGTTTAGCTAGTGTAGGTCTCTAACTTGTTCCTCAGTCCTCGTTTAGCTAGTGTAGGTCTCTAACTTGTTCCTCGGTCCTTGTTTAGCTAGTGTAGGTCTCTAACTTGTTCCTCAGTCCTCGTTTAGCTAGTGTAGGTCTCTAACTTGTTTTCCAGTCCTCGTTTAGCTAGTGTAGGCCTCTAACTTGTATTCCAGTCCTTGTTTAGCTAGTGTAGGTCTCTAACTTGTTCCTCAGTCCTCGTTTAGCTAGTGTAGGCCTCTAACTTGTATTCCAGTCCTTGTTTAGCTAGTGTAGGTCTCTAACTTGTTCCTCAGTCCTCGTTTAGCTAGTGTAGGTCTCTAACTTGTTTTTCAGTCCTCGTTTAGCTAGTGTAGGCCTCTAACTTGTCCCTCAGTCCTTGTTTAGCTAGTGTAGGTATCTAACTTGTTCCTCAGTCCTTGTTTAGCTAGTGTAGGTCTCTAACTTGTTCCTCAGTCCTTGTTTAGCTAGTGTAGGTCTCTAACTTGTTCCTCAGTCCTCGTTTAGCTAGTGTAGGTCTCTAACTTGTTTTCCAGTCCTCGTTTAGCTAGTGTAGGCCTCTAACTTGTATTCCAGTCCTTGTTTAGCTAGTGTAGGTCTCTAACTTGTTTTTCAGTCCTCGTTTAGCTAGTGTAGGCCTCTAACTTGTATTCCAGTCCTTGTTTAGCTAGTGTAGGTCTCTAACTTGTTCCTCAGTCCTCGTTTAGCTAGTGTAGGTCTCTAACTTGTTTTTCAGTCCTCGTTTAGCTAGTGTAGGCCTCTAACTTGTCCCTCAGTCCTTGTTTAGCTAGTGTAGGTATCTAACTTGTTCCTCAGTCCTTGTTTAGCTAGTGTAGGTCTCTAACTTGTTCCTCAGTCCTTGTTTAGCTAGTGTAGGTCTCTAACTTGTTCCTCAGTCCTTGTTTAGCTAGTGTAGGTCTCTAACTTGTTTTCCAGTCCTTGTTTAGCTAGTGTAGGTCTCTGACTTGTCCCTCAGTCCTTGTTAGCTAGTGTGGGTCTCGAACTTGTTTTTCAGTCCTCGTTTAGCTAGTGCAGGTCTCTAACTTGTTTTTCAGTCTTCGTTTAGCTAGTGCAGGTCTCTAACTTGTTGTTCAGTCCTCGTTTAGCTAGTGCAGGTCACTAACTTGTTTTTCAGTCCTCGTTTAGCTAATGTAGGTCTCTAACTTGTTGTTCAGTCCTTGTTTAGCTAGTGTAGGTCTCTGACTTGTCCCTCAGTCCTTGTTTAGCTAGTGTAGGTCTCTAACTTGTTGTTCAGTCCTCGTTTAGCTAGTGCAGGTCTCTAACTTGTTGTTCAGTCCTCGTTTAGCTAGTGTAGGTCTCTGACTTATTCTTCAGCCCTCCAATGACACCAAGCACCAGTATCCAGCGGCCATTCCTATAATCATGTGATGCAGATTATATACTGCAGAAATGCCACTTTCCAAGGAGATGATTTCTGCCTCCACTTGGATTCCACAGCAACTTCCTTATCACCACTTGTGAGGAACAGAGTTGAATCATAAAATATGCCGAGTTGTATATTAGCTGGTTATGAAGGCCTGGGGTGACTCAGTCAGTATGACTCTAGTGGGGACCACGTAGTGGGGACCCTTAGTATGTGTGGCAGAGGAAGAGGATTTATGACCTTTGTAGAGTGGCTGTATGGTCCAACTGTTAAATCACGAGAGAGAGAGAGAGAGAGAGAGAGAGAGAGAGAGAGAGAGAGAGAGAGAGGAGAGAGAGAGAGAGAGAGAGAGAGAGAGAGGGATTCCCAAACATGCCACTTTCACCACTGTACCCCAAAACCACAACATTTAAATAGGTATAATTTAAAGGAGAGATGACATTAACCATAAAAAACTACAACGCCCTTGAATATTGCCTTGAACCTAAGTGTTCTTGTGCAATGGCTTGGGACTTTGAATAAGTGCACTAAAGAAGACTGCATATGCGTAATTGTCACGCCCTGACCATAGAGAGCCCTCGGTTCTCTATGGTGTTTAGGTCAGAGCGTGACTAGGGGGGTGTTCTAGTTTTCCTATTTCTATGTTTGGGATTGAGTATGCTTCCCAATTAGAGGCAGCTGATTATCGTTGTCTCTAATTGGGGATCATACTTAAGGTGTCCCTGTTCCCACCTGCTTTGTGGGATATTGTTTTGTGTATGTGCATGTAGCACCACTGATGTCACGTTTCGTTGTTTGTTTATTGTTTTGTTTGGAAGTTTCGCTTCATTAAAAGATGTGGAACTTTAATCACGCTGCGCCTTGGTCCGTCTCTCCTCATGACCGTGACAGTAATATGTTTATTTTCTCCTATCACAGCCATTTAACTTACTTATGTTGTATGTATGGGGGACAAAAGAAGGGGGTGTAGTCATTCAAAAAAAACGGGTCAACCACTATTTCACACAGAGTGAGGCCATATAATTTATCATGTGATTTGTTAAGCCAAATTTGACTTCTGAACTAATTTAGGCTTGCCTAAACAAAGTTATGGCGTATAACAAGTATTTTGTGTAGATCAATGACAAAAAAATTACAATTACATCTATTTCAATCCCACTTTGTAATGCAACAAAATGGAGGTGTAGACTTTCTATAGGCACTGTACAGTATCTAGAAGGATAACTTGGAAATGGTGAAGTGCGCTGCACATGTGTACTTATCTGGAGTCAATTGCATATTACTGATGAACATAAGTTGCAAAGTAGAACCCACATAGGCAAATACTGTATTACGTTGTCTAATAGCATCATTGCCAACATTAGCAACGCCAGCCGAGACTGAACCTTATAGCAGTAGACAGTGAGTTGTTAGAAAATGCTGACTTGACAAGAAGGACTAGCCAGTGGGAACCAATCTCATGCTAACTGTATTAGCTAATGTATGAATATTTAACATGGAAATGCCAGGGAAGATGAATAGTTTTGCACATTAACATTAGCGACGGTAACACAATCATAAACGAACTGTGTTGGGTCATATGGATTATGAGAGAGTAATTACACACACACACACACAAACGTGTGCTCATAAGCACATACAAACACACGACCACCTGCGTGGACACACACACAATGCATCAACCATAAATACAAGCTGAAAATATTTCACATATTTCTGATGAAAAGTCATCAGAGTGCTCAACAAAACAGTGTAGAGTCGTGGTCAAAAGTTTTGAGAATGACACAAATATTAATTTTCACAAAGTCTGCTGTCTCAGTGTCTTTAGATATTTTTGTCAGATGTTACTATGGAATACTGAAGTATAATTACAAGCATTTCATAAGTGTCAATGGCTTTTATTGACAATTACATGAAGTTGATGCAAAGAGTCAATATTTGCAGTGTTCACCCTTCTTTTTCAAGACCTCTGCAATCTGCCCTGGCATGCTGTCAATTAACTTCTGGGCCACATCCTGGCTGATGGCAGCCCATTCTTGCATAATCAATGCTTGGAGTTTGTCAGAATTTGTGGGGTTTTGTTTGTCCATCCGCCTCTTGAGGATTGACCACAAGTCCTCAATGGGATTAAGGTCTGAGGAGTTTCCTGGCCATGAACCCAAAATATCGATGTTTTGTTCCCAGAGCCACTTAGTTATCACTTTTGCCTTATGGCAAGGTGCTCCATCATGCTGGAAAAGGCATTGTTCGTCACCAAACTGTTCCTGGATGGTTGGGAGAAGTTGCTCTCGGAGGATGTGTTGGTACCATTCTTTATTCATGGCTGTGTTCTTAGGCAAAATTGTGAGTGAGCCCACTCCCTTGGCTGAGAAGCAACCCCACACATGAATGGTCTCAGGATGCTTTACTGTTGGCATGACACAGGACTGATTGTAGCGCTATCCTTGTCTTCCCCGGACAAGCTTTTTTCCGGATGCCCCAAACAATCGGAAAGGGGATTCATCAGAGAAAATGACTTTACCCCCAGTCCTCAGTAGTCCAATCCCTGTACCTTTTGCAGAATATCAGTCTGTTCCTGATGTTTTTCCTGGAGAGAAGTGGCTTCTTTGCTGCCCTTCTTGATACCAGGCCATCCTCCAAAATTCTTCACTTCACTGTGCGTGCAGATGCAATCACACCTGCCTACTGCCATTCCTGAGCAAGCTCTGTACTGGTGGTGCCCTGATCCCGCAGCTGAATCAACTTTAGGAGACGGTCCTGGCGCTTGCTGGACTTTCTTTGGCACCCTGAAGCCTTCTTCACAACAATTGAACCGCTCTCCTTGAAGTTCTTGATGATCCGATAAATGGTTGATTTAGGTGCAATCTTACTGGCAGCAATATCCTTGCCTGTGAAGCCCTTTTTGTGAAAAGCAATGATGACGGCACGTGTTTCCTTGCAGGTAACCATGGTTGACAGAAGAAGAACAACGATTCCAAGCACCACCCTCCTTTTGAAGCTTCCAGTCTGTTATTCAAACTCAATCAGCATGACAGAGTGATCACCAGCCTTGTCCTCGTCAACACTCACACCTGTGTTAACGAGAGAATCACTGACATGATGTCAGCTGGTCCTTTTGTGGCAGGGCTGAAAAAGAGTGGAAATGTTTTTGGGGGATTCAGTTCATTTGCATGGCAAAGAGGGACTTTGCAATTCATCTGATCACTCTTCATAACATTCTGGAGTATATGCAAATTGCCATCATACAAACCGAGGCAGCAGACTTTGTGAAAATGTATATTTGTGTCATTCTCAAACATTTTGGCCACAACTACACTCGGTTAGTTGTTTTTATGAAATAGATTACGTTAAATCGTTTTTAATAATAGCTCAAGTTTGTATTTCTACTGGGTCCATGACAGGGTCAGCCTTTATGGCTTACCCCGTCAGTTTGTGTCCCGGATTCCTGTTAAGTAGCAGTTAGTCTGCTCCGTTTTCATGATGGCTAGCAGCTAACGGTAGCAGTGCTAGCCCACCAGTGGTTTTATCCACAGCTGGAAGATGATTTCCAAAAGATGCAGATCAGGTGGAACTGGAAAATGGACAGGGATTTGTCTGCCCTAAATGTACCACCATCAAGCATCTTAGGGAAGAGATCCTCTGGCTGTTAGCTCGGCTGAGAGAAAAGGAAACTTACTTTCTAAGTACACCGACCTTGCTGTAACGCAGGCAAACCGAATCTCAGTTTTAAATGCATCCTATAGCAAAGCTGTATTTGTATTTATTAGGGATCCCATTAGCTGTTGAATAGGCAGCAGCTACTCTTCCTGGGGTCCAAACACATTAAGGCACTTATTAAAGAAAAGATAAAACAGTACATCATATAACATTATTACACCACTACATATCTACAATACAACATGTATAACACCACAATACAACAATATTACAATGCACGTGTGTGTAGAGTGCATGTGCTAGCGCTTGTGTGTGTATGCGTGTACCTGTTCCTGTGTGTGTGTCTCTTCACAGTCCCCGCTGTTCCATTAGGTGTATTTTGACCTGTTTTTTTAATCTGATTCTACTGCTTGCATCAGTTACCTGATGTGGAATAGAGTTCCATGTAGTCATGGCTCTATGTAGTGTTGTGCGCCTCCCATAGTCTGTTCTGGACTTGGGGACTGTGGAGACCTTGTGGCATGTCTTGTGGGGTATGCATGGGTGTCCGAGCTGTATGCTAGTAGTTTAAACAGACAGCTCGGGTTCATTCAGCATGTCAACACCTCTTACAAAAACAAGCAGTGATGAAGTCAATCTCTCCTCCACTTTGAGCCATGAGAGATTGACATGCATATCATTAATGTTAGCTCCCTGACAGACAGGGTCTGGTAGTGCTCCAGTCCCAGCAACATCAAACTGTTTTAGAGACTGACAGACAGGGTCTGGTAGTGCTCCAGTCCCAGCAACATAAAACTGTTTTAGAGACTGACAGACAGGGTCTGGTAGTGCTCCAGCCCCAGCAACATCAAACTGTTTTAGAGACTGACAGACAGGGTCTGGTAGTGCTCCAGTCCCAGCAACATAAAACTGTTTTAGAGACTGACAGACAGGGTCTGGTAGTGCTCCAGTCCCAGCATCATCAAACTGTTTTAGAGACTGACAGACAGGGCCTGGTGGTGCTCCAGTCCCAGCATCATCAAACTGTTTTAGAGACTGACAGACAGGGTCTGGTAGTGCTCCAGTCCCAGCAACATCAAACTGTTTTAGAGACTGACAGACAGGGTCTGGTACTGATCCAGTCCTCCCTGTCAGAAAAAGCAACAGAAACATATCAACTCCTACAGAAATGGCTGGTAATTTGTTTTTATTTTTTATCTAACCAAGCAAGTCAGTTAAGAACAAATTCTTATTTACAATGACGGCCTAGGAACAGTGGGTTAACTGCCTTGTTCAGGGGCAGAACGACAGATTTTTACCTTGTCAGCTCGGGGATTCGATCTAGCAATTACTGGCCCAACGCTCTAACCACTAGGCTACCTGCCGCCCCAAGCTGTTCCTGTGTGTATGTATCTCTTCACAGTCCCCGCTGCTCCATTAGGTGTATTTTTTACATGTTTTTTAAATCTGATTCTACTGCTTGCATCAGTTACCTGTAGAGGCCACCAAAGTACTGCCCGACTTTCTTTACTGATTTCTCTGAACTATTCTCTATTGTCCTTGAGAACTATGATAAAATCATTGTGTTGGGCGATTTTAATTTTCATGTTGACTAAGAGACTGACGCCAAGGCCATCGAACATATTCATCTTTTGAACTCTATGGGCTTTATCTAACATGTTACCGGGCTCACCCATAACCGCAACCATACTCTGGACCTGGTTATTACCAAGGGGCTTTCTATTGACATATCTTCTATTGTTGATGTTGCTTTATCTGATCACCACTCCATATTTTTTACTACCTTGTTGCCCATAGTGCAGTGTAATACTGAACACATTATTAAGAAATACTATCTTACCTCTGACGTTGATACAGATGTTATTGAGTGTATGAACAACACTCCACCACCTATTCTGCCTTCTTCTTGTGATGATTTAGTTGAAAACTTTAATAGCAAATGAAAGGCAACCATTGATGCCATAGCTCCAGTAAAGTTGAAAAAGGCCACATCCAAACAGAGATGAGGGAGGAAACTAATACATTTAATTGACCGGAAGTGGAGAAAGTCAAAGCCAGATGGGCTCATTTTTGTAACTTGATCACTATTAATCAGAATAATTCGACAGTGCTCTTCTCGACCATTGATGGCCTGATAAATCCTACCCTCGCAAACCTATGTGAACTTTCCTCTACATCTAAATGTGATGAGTTTGCGGCATATTTCAGAGATACCCAGCCTAATGTTTATCAGTCAAGCAAGACCTGATGAAGTTTGATATGTGCCCTAGACTACCACGCAAAGACACTATGGATTTATTTTCCCTGGTTGACACAGACATGCTCAGGAAAGTGATATCACAACTTAAGCCTTCTACCTGCCTTCTCGATCCTATCCCCACCTTTTTCAAAACAGTTTTTAATTGCATATGTGAAGAAGTGAAAGCAATTGTTAATCACTTCACAGGCACTTTCCCCACTGCACTAATAACTGCTATGGTGAAACCCCTTCTGAAGAAACGTAATCTAGATTCTTCAGCTCTCTGCAATTTTCAGCCAATCTCCAACCTTCAATTCTTAAGCAAAATTCTTAAGAAATTTGTTTTCAACCAGCAATTTAAAAAAATTCCAAAGTGGTATTAGGGCCCACCACAGCACAGAGACAGCCTTAGTTAAAGTGGTAAATTATCTTAAAGCCAACACAGATGCCAAAGAGCTCTCTGTCCTTTAGGACCTCTTTAAGACCTATTTAACCAGTCGAGAGTTGTGGCGTCCCACAACGTTCGATTTTGGGTTTGGTACTGTTCAGTTTATATATGTTACCCCTTGGCAGCGTTATCAGAAAGCACAGCATTGATTTCCACTGCTACGCAGACAACTTTATATTTCTGTGTTACCAGAGGATTTTACCTCTACGGATAATTTATTAGACTGTATTAGTGATTTAAATACTTGGATGGCTCACAACTTCCTCCAACTAAACCAAGACAAGAACAAGGTACTTATTGTTGGAGCCAAAGCACAGACAGAAAATCTGGGGGCACATTTTAATTCAAGGGTAATACAGATAAAACACCAGGTAAAAAACAAGGTGTTATTTTAGATTCTGAACTCAATTTCGAATCAAACATTAGAAATGTGACCAATATATTTTTACCACCAGAGGAACATTACCAAGGTGTGGCCGTTTCTCTCTCAGGCTGATAGAGAGACTCATCCATGCTTGTGTTACAACCAGGCTTGTCTACTGTAATGCTCTTCTGTCTGGTCTACCCAAGAAAGTCATTGGTTAACTACAAAACATACAGAATGCTGCAGCACTGGTACTGACCAAGACCAGACGGACAGCACACATTACACCGGTTTTAAGGTCTCGGTACTGGCTGCCTGTACATTTTTAAAATTAATTTCTATTGGTTTTTAAATCAATCCACGATTGTTCACCCCAATACATGTCAGACATGCTTCTAAGTTATGTACCCAGTAGGTCACTTAGGTCCTCTGGCACTGGCCTTTTAACTATCCCAAAGCCTGGGACCAGGAGTCATTGAGAGGCAGTTACTATGCCCCCAGCCTCTGGAATAGTCTGCCAGAGAACCTAAGGAGGGCCGAACTGGACATATTTAAAAGAGATTTAAAACACACATTTTTAGCTTTACTTTTCCTTAGGGTGCTTTTTAGTTGTTCAGTTTAATTTCATATTTTATCCTCTTATGTTTGTTGTAATGTAAATATATTTTTATTTTCATAGTTTTTTCCTGTGAAACACATTGT
The DNA here is from genome assembly GCF_016432855.1 of Salvelinus namaycush. NCBI lineage: Eukaryota > Metazoa > Chordata > Actinopteri > Salmoniformes > Salmonidae > Salvelinus > Salvelinus namaycush. Next base: position 12,820,946 of record NC_052344.1, read on the forward strand.
GTTGCATTCCATGTCTGAAAGCTTGATTTGATTTGATACTTAATGCATTTTCCATAAATATTAGCCATGAGAAATGAATGTAATTACACACAAACACACACACACTTATCTCCACTTATCTTACCTTTCTTACGTTTGAGTCATTCAGCAGACGCTCTTATCCAGAGAGACTTACAGTAGTGAGTGCATACCATGAGAATCGAACCCACAACCCTGGCATTGCAAGCGCCATGCTCTACCAACTGAGCCACATGGGACCCACATGGCATTTACGTGACTTTTACATTGTAACGTTAGTCACATAGCAGATACTCTTATCCAGAGCGACTTACAGGAGCAATTAGGGTTAAGTGCCTTGCTCAAGGGCACATTGGCAGATGTTTCACCTAGTTGGGGTTTCGAACCAGCACATTGGAACACTCCAACCAGTGTGTTCTATGGAGCAAACCATCACAAGACATCCAGGGGGTGTTTCTCAATGATCAATTTAAATAACAATAGGCACATATGAAAAATATTCAAGTGTAGTGAAGTCTGTATAAGAACAAAGTGGAAAGTTATATTTCATCAAAACAATTTGATCTTGGTTATGACTGATAGGAAACGCAAACATCTGACCCCACCTCTTCCTCATCCTCTGTTCCCCAAGACTCTCTCTCGTATCAGACCTCCAGAACCTCTGTTCCCCAAGACTCTCTCTCTTATCAGACCTCCAGAACCTCTGTTCCCCAAGACTCTCTCTCGTATCAGACCTCCAGAACCTCTGTTCCCCAAGACTCTCTCTCTTATCAGACCTCCAGAACCTCTGTTCCCCAAGACTCTCTCTCTTATCAGACCTCCAGAACCTCTGTTCCCCAAGACTCTCTCTCTTATCAGACCTCCAGAACCTCTGTTCCCCAAGACTCTCTCTCTTATCAGACCTCCAGAACCTCTGTTCCCCAAGGCTCTCTCTCTTATCAGACCTCCAGAACCTCTGTTCCCCAAGGCTCTCTCTCTTATCAGACCTCCAGAACCTCTGTTCCCCAAGACTCTCTCTCTTATCAGACCTCCAGAACCTCTGTCCCCCAAGACTCCCTCTCTTATCAGACCTCCAGAACCTCTGTTCCCCAAGACTCTCTCTCTTATCAGACCTCCAGAACCTCTGTTCCCCAAGACTCTCTATTTTCAGACCTCCAGAACCTCTGTTCCCCAAGACTCTCTCTTATCAGACCTCCAGAACCTCTGTTCCCCAAGACTCTCTCTCTCTTCAGACCTCCAGAACCTCTGTTCCCCCAAGACTCTCTCTCTTATCAGACCTCCAGAACCTCTGTTCCCCAAGACTCTCTCTCTTATCAGACCTCCAGAACCTCTGTTCCCCAAGACTCTCTCTCTTATCAGACCTCCAGAACCTCTGTTCCCCAAGACTCTCTCTCTTTTCAGACCTCCAGAACCTCTGTTCCCCAAGACTCTCTCTCTTATCAGACCTCCAGAACCTCTGTTCCCCAAGACTCTCTCTCTTATCAGACCTCCAGAACCTCTGTTCCCCAAGACTCTCTCTTATCAGACCTCCAGAACCTCTGTTCCCCAAGACTCTCTCTCTTTTCAGACCTCCAGAACCTCTGTTCCCCAAGACTCTCTCTTATCAGACCTCCAGAACCTCTGTTCCCCAACTCTCTCTCTTTTCAGACCTCCAGAACCTCTGTTCCCCAAGACTCTCTCTTATCAGACCTCCAGAACCTCTGTTCCCCAAGACTCTCTCTCTTATCAGACCTCCAGAACCTCTGTTCCCCAAGACTCTCTCTTATCAGACCTCCAGAACTTCTGTTTCCCAAGACTCTCTCTTATCAGACCTCCAGAACCTCTGTTCCCCAAGACTCTCTCTCTTATCAGACCTCCAGATCCTCTGTTCTTTTCTTTTACCCTCCAGGACACAGTTATCTGCAACCCTGAGGGCAACACACAAACACACACACACTCCCAGCGGCTCTAAGAAACCCAAGGGTAGCGCCTGACAATGTCAGCAGAATGTTCTAGCGAGATGACGAGAGGATGGCTGGGCGTGACAAGGTCACTACAGCTTACTATGGCTGCAACATTGGACACACACCCTTCCAGCTCCATTCATTTACCCTGGATTCTCCCAACCTGCACTGTTTTTGTTGTTGTTGAATTGAACCTTTATTTAACTAGGCAAGTCAGTTAAGAATAAATTCTTAATTACAATGACGGTCCGGAGACGCCAGGCCAATTGTGCGCCACCCTATGGGACTCCCAATCACGGCTGGTTGTGATACAGCCTGGATTTGAACTAGGGTGTCTGTAGTGACGCCTCTAGCACTGTGATGCAGTGCCTTAGACCGCTGCACCACTCGGGAGCACTCGGCACAATGTGCGTGCGTACAGCCGTGCAGGGTGCAGCCGTGCATTCCTGTGCGTATGTGTGTGGGTGTGTGTTTCCGTATGCGTGTGTGTCTGATATAGCGCAGTGCTCTGACGCACCTGACCTGATCTGGTACAGATTTGTCAATGGTTGTAGTGGGCGGATATCCCACGCCTGCTACTTTTTGAATTTATGTGTTGCCTAGCAACCGTGTGAACCCTTTGCCTTCCCTCTCTCCCACTCCCTCTCTCCCTCCCCCCATCTCTCTCTCCATCGTTCTCTCTGCAGGGGCTCCACAGTGAAAAAGTTCATACTTCTTTTCCCTCTAAGAAGTCGTACTTTCAGCTGAAGGAACCCCGCACCGCTTTACCAAACACACACACCTAAAGTGGTCCTTGGTTGTCATGGCATCGGTCTGCCTTCACATGGAGAGGATAGAGGATCCACGTCTGTGTGACGAGAGAGAGAGAGAGAGAGAGAGAAGAGAGAAGAGAGAAGAGAGAAGAGAGAAGAGAGAAGAGAGATGGAACCCCCTCTACTCAAACACACATATGCAAGATATGCGACAGAGAAGGACACGTTTTTCCACCTGCTCAATGCCCATATATAGGAACTGTGGCAATGAAAGACGTTTGATGATGTCTTGGGGTTGCTTCTGTGGTTACAACTAAATGCTCTCTCTCTTTCTCTCCCTCTCTGACTCCCTCACTCGCTCTATTTATCACATGCACACGCACAGCAGCCTTTTACAGTCACCCTCTGCAGCACACATCAGAGTACAGTCCGTCTCTCTGACTGACAGCTTGAGTGACAGCTGAGACTTCGCTACCACGGCGATCGATACAGCGCTTAACAGACTTCTGTCAGACAGTGAGAGAGAAATGTGGAGAAAGAGATGTGGGGTGATGTAGGGAAGGGGAGAGATGTGGGGTAATGTAGGGAAGGAAAGAGAGAGAGAGAGATGTGGGGTGATGTAGGGAAGGAGAGAGAGATGGGGGGGTGATGTAGGGAAGGAGAGAGAGAGAGAGAGAGATGGGGGTGATGTAGGGAAGGAGAGAGAGAGATGGGGGGGTGATGTAGGGAAGGAGAGAGAGAGATGGGGGGTGATGTAGGGAAGGAGAGAGAGAGAGAGAGATGTGGGGTAATGTAGGGAAGGAAAGAGAGAGAGAGAGATGTGGGGTGATGTAGGGAAGGAGAGAGAGAGATGTGGGCTGATGTAGGGAAGGAGAGAGAGAGAGATGGGGGGTGATGTAGGGAAGGAGAGAGAGAGAGATGGGGGGTGATGTAGGGAAGGAGAGAGAGATGTGGGCTGATGTAGGGAAGGAGAGAGAGAGAGAGATGGGGGGTGATGTAGGGAAGGAGAGAGAGAGAGATGGGGGGTGATGTAGGGAAGGAGAGAGAGATGTGGGCTGATGTAGGGAAGGAGAGAGAGAGAGATGGGGGGTGATGTAGGGAAGGAGAGAGAGAGAGATGTGGGGTGATGTAGGGAAGGAGAGAGAGAGAGATGTGGGGGTGATGTAGGGAAGGAGAGAGAGAGAGATGTGGGGGTGATGTAGGGAAGGAGAGAGAGAGAGATGTGGGGGTGATGTAGGGAGGGAGAGAGAGAGAGATGTGGGGTGATGTAGGGAAGGAGAGAGAGATGGGGGGGTGATGTAGGGAAGGAGAGAGAGAGAGATGTGGGGTGATGTAGGGAAGGAGAGAGAGAGAGATGTGGGGTGATGTAGGGAAGGAGAGAGAGAGAGATGTGGGGTGATGTAGGGAAGGAGAGAGAGAGATGTGGGGTGATGTAAGGAAGGAGAGAGAGAGAGAGAGATGTGGGGTGATGTAGGGAAGGAGAGAGAGAGAGAGAGATGTGGGGTGATGTAGGGAAGGAGAGAGAGAGAGAGATGTGGGGTGATGTAGGGAAGGAGAGAGAGAGAGAGAGAGATGTGGGGTGATGTAGGGAAGGAGAGAGAGAGAGAGATGTGGGGTGATGTAGGGAAGGAGAGAGAGATATGTGGGGTGATGTAGGGAAGGAGAGAGAGATATGTGGGGTGATGTAGGGAAGGAGCGAGAGATGTGGGGTGATGTAGGGAAAGAGCGAGAGATATGTGGGGTGATGTAGGGAAGGAGAGAGAGATGTGGGGTGATGTAGGGAAGGAGAGAGAGAGAGATGTGGGGTGATGTAGGGAAGGAGAGAGAGAGACGTGGGGTGATGTAGGGAAGGAGAGAGAGAGATGTGGGGTGATGTAGGGAAGGAGAGAGAGAGAGAGATGTGGGGTGATGTAGGGAAGGAGAGAGAGAGAGAGATGTGGGGTGATGTAGGGAAGGAGAGAGAGAGATGTGGGGTGATGTAGGGAAGGAGAGAGAGAGATGTGGGGTGATGTAGGGAAGGAGAGAGATATGTGGGGTGATGTAGGGAAGGAGAGAGAGATATGGGGGGTGATGTAGGGAAGGAGAGAGAGAGAGATGTGGGGTGATGTAGGGAAGGAGAGAGAGATGTGGGGTGATGTAGGGAAGGAGAGAGAGAGAGATGTGGGGTGATGTAGGGAAGGAGAGAGAGAGATGTGGGGTGATGTAGGGAAGGAGAGAGAGAGACGTGGGGTGATGTAGGGAAGGAGAGAGAGAGAGATGTGGGGTGATGTAGGGAAGGAGAGAGAGAGAGATGTGGGGTGACGTAGGGAAGGAGAGAGAGACAGAGAGATGGGGGGTGATGTAGGGAAGGAGAGAGAGACAGAGAGATGGGGGGTGATGTAGGGAAGGAGAGAGAGAGACAGAGAGATGGGGGGTGATGTAGGGAAGGAGAGAGAGAGAGATGTGGGGTGATGTAGGGAAGGAGAGGGAGAGACAGAGAGATGGGGGGTGATGTAGGGAAGGAGAGAGAGAGACAGAGAGATGGGGGGTGATGTAGGGAAGGAGAGAGAGAGAGATGTGGGCTGATGTAGGGAAGGAGAGAGAGAGAGAGATGTGGGGTGATGTAGGGAAGGAGAGAGAGACAGAGAGATGGGGGTGATGTAGGGAAGGAGAGAGAGAGATGTGGGGTGATGTAGGGAAGGAGAGAGAGAGATGTGGGGTGATGTAGGGAAGGAGAGAGCGAGACAGAGAGATGGGGGGTGATGTAGGGAAGGAGAGAGAGAGACAGAGAGATGGGGGGTGATGTAGGGAAGGAGAGAGAGAGACAGAGAGATGGGGGGGTGAGGCCAAAGGGAAAGAAAGTTGTGGAGAAAAAGCGAAGAAGTGAAACCGAGTGGAAAGCGAGAGAGAGACATTTCACCACTTAAAAAGAGGAAGAGAACAGAGCCCAGTGGGACTGCCATCACTCTGACAATCTGACCAACCGGACGGATGAGAGCAGGAAGGAGAGAAGAACAGATGGAGAGAAGGAGGAGAGAAAAAGGGAGGGAGACTGAGGAGGTGTGGAGTAAGTCTGCTTTGGTGGTGGACATTGGCGCAGAGAAAGCGTCCTTACTTACAATTGAACCTCTAAAATGAAACAATATATATGGATATTTTGTGAAGATTGTGCTAAGCAGTTGAACACACACTTTGAAAGTTCCAGGACTAGTTGAAGGATCCTGTTATAAGTAATATTATTTCCTTGTTGAGAGGCAACCGTGACAAACCAATCAGGAGGGAGCTGATTGCCTTGGGGACAGGGAGAGGAGCTGTGGGGAGAATTTTGGGCTAGTTGAAACCAAAATGAGGCCAGTTGAGAACAAAATGTACACACATACACAAAATCCCAAAAGTGGACCCTGCTAATCGGTCAGGGACTCCATCCCAGGCCCATCATCCCCCACCACACAGAGAACCAGGTGTTGATAGTTAACTCTAGCCAGACACAGGAGGGAAGAGGGAGGACAGAGGGGGGAGACAGGAGGGGGAAGACAGAGGAGGGAGACAGGAGGGGGGAGGACAGAGGGGGAGAGAGGGAGGAGAAAGAGGGGGAGACAGGGAGACAGGAGGGGGAGAGGGAGGACAGAGGGGGGAGACCGGAGGGGGGAGGACAGAGGGGGAGAAAGGGGGGAGGGAGGGGAAAGAAGGGAAGACAGGAGGGGGAGGGGGGGGCAACAGGGAGGGGAAAGAGCTGAGAGAATGGATACTGATGCTCTTCCCCGTTGTGGAGACAAGAGAAAGAGAAAAATTAAGGGAGAGAGAAAGAGAGAGAAACTAAACGAAGAGAGAAAAAGATATTCAGAAAGATAGTGAGAAAGATACAGTTGAAGTCGGAAGTTTACATACACTTAGGTTGGAGACATTGAAACTTGTTTTTCAACCACTCCACACATTTCTTGTTAACAAACTATAGTTTTGGCAAGTCGGTTAGGACGTCTACTTTGTGCATGACACACGTAATTTTTCCAACAATTGTTTAAGGACAGATTATTTCACTTATAATTATTTCACTATTTCACTTATAATTGACATCATTTGAGTCAATTTTGAGGTGTACCTGTGGATGTCTTTCAAGGCCTACCTTCAAACTCAGTGCCTCTTTGCTTGACATCATGGGAAAATCAAAAGAAATCAGCCAAGACCTCAGAAAAAAAAATTGTAGACATCCACAAGTCTGGTTCATCCTTGGGAGCAATTTCCAAACGCCTGAAGGTACCACGTTCATCTGTACAAACAATAGTACGCAAGTATAAACACCATGGGACCACGCAGCCGTCATACCGCTCAGGAAGGCTGTTTCCTAGAGATGAACATACTTTGGTGCGAAAAGTGCAAATCAATCCCAGAACAACAGCAAAGTACCTTGTGAAGATTCTGGAGGAAACAGGTTCAAAAGTATCTATATCCACAGTAAAACTAGTCCTATATCAACATAACCTGAAAGGCCGCTCAGCAAGGAAGAAGCCACTGCTCCAAAACCACCATAAAAAGCCAGACTACGGTTTGCAACTGCACATTGGGACAAAGATCGTACTTTTTGGGGAAATGTCCTCTGGTCTGATGAAACAAAAATAGAACTGTTTGGCCATAATGACCATAGTTATGTTTGGAGGAATAAGGGAGAGGCTTGCAAGCTGAAGAACATCATCCCAACCGTGAAGCAAGGGGGTGGCAGCATCATGTTGTGGAGGTGCTTTGCTGCAGTAGGGACTGGTGCACTTCACAAAATAAATGGCATTAAGAGGAAGGAAAATGATGTGGATATATTGAAGCAACATCTCAAGACATCAGTCAGGAAGTTTGGTTGAAAATGGGTCTTCCTAATGGACAATGACCCCAAGTATACTTCCAAAGTTGTGGCAAAATGGCTTCAGGACAACAAAGTCAAGGTACTGGAGTGGCCATCACAAAGCCCTGACCTCAATCCTATAGAACATTTGTGGGCAGAACTGAAAAAGCGTGTGCGAGCAAGGAGGCCTACAAACCTGACTCAGTTACACCAGCTCTGTCAGGAGGAATGGGCCAAAATTCACCTAACTTATTGTGGGAAGCTTGTGGAAGGCTACCCGAAACGTTTGACCCAAGTAAAACAATTGAAAGGAAATGCTACCAAATACTAATTGAGTGTATGTAAACTTCTGACCCACTGGGAATGTGATGAAAGAAATAAAAGCTGAAATAAATCAATCTCTCTACTAATATTCTGACATTTCACATTTCTTAAATAAAGTGGTGATCCTAACTGGCCTAAGACAGGGAATCTTTACTAGGATTAAATGTCAGGAATTGTGAAATACTGAGTTTAAATGTATTTGGCTAAGGTGTATGTAAACTTCTGACTTCAACTGTATGTAGTGAGAAAAATAGACAGTCAGAAAGATAGACAGAAAGATAGATAGCGAAAGAGAGCAAGTGGTCGAGAGAGATACTATGCAGTTCTCACAGCAACACAACGACAAATACACACCAAGCGCAAAACGCAAGACGACATCCACTGAGCTCTATTAGTCATGGAAATACATAAACATATTGCTACATGGCCCATCAGAGCTGCATTCTGCTGGGTGATGTATATTAACTGAGGCTTTCAGAGACAACAAGCCATGCAAACTGGGAAACAGGCCATTAGAGTGACTTATGATTGAGACAGGGCAATTATAGCATAGTATACTGGCCCTCCATAACAATGGTTATCAGTTGTATTAATGACAGGAGGAAGAGGCTATGTAGGAATACAAGTGAAAGGGGGAGGTGTGTGTGTGTGCGTACCTGTGACAGGCTGGAGAAGCCCAGGTTGTGACAACCGTTGCAGGGTGTGAGGGCCTCCCAGAACCCAGCGGGGCCACAGCTCTTCTCACCCTCCTCTTCCTCCTGGGCCGGGGGAAGTGGAGGAGTGGGCCGCTGCAGAGAGATATAGTACACACTGTTCATTTAAAAACACACACTCACAACACACACACACACACAACACATACACACACACACACACACACACACTGAACCTCACACAGACCTACTCCAGGTCACTACAGAGAAACACAATACCATATTAAAGATGTATAAAAATGTGTTGGTCTGATGTGTATGAGGAAGTGAATCCAGATGCAGAACTGGACGTCTTTTGAAAATGATTCATGCAAATTGTTGACAAGCATGCACCTGTTAAGAAACTAACTGTGGGAACTGTTAGAGCCTCCTGGATTGATGACGAACTGAAACATTTCATGTTTGAAAGAAATTATGTAAAAAAGAGGTGGCAAACAAGTCAGGCTGCTCAGCTGATTGGTCGACATACTGTCAATTGAGAAATGCTGTGACCAAACTTAACAAAAAGAAGAAAGTATTACCAAACAAAGATAAATGACATAAAACAAAATGGAAAAAGACTTGAGCACCTTAAATGATCTCATGGGTAGAAAACCCAATTCATCTCCATCATTCATTGAAGTCGATGGGCCATTCATAACAAAACCTTTTGGTATTGCCAATCATTTCAATTACTCTTTTCACTAGTAGTGGAAAAACTAAAAAATGAAATGACAACATTGAACAGTGAACCTTCATATTTTGGTATAAAATATTTAATAATAAAAGAGAAGGATTGCTGTTTTCAATTTGGTCAAGTTAGTGTGGGAGAGGTGGAAAAACAGTTTTTATCCATCAATAATGATAAGCATCCAGGTAAAGACAACCTTGATGGTAAACTATTGAATGGTAGCAGACTATCACCACCCCTATTGGCTTGATCTTTAACTAAAGCCTAAAGGAGTGTGTGTCCACAGGTGTGGAAGGAAGCTAAAGTAATTCCACTGCATAAAATAGTAAAGCACCCTTTGCTGGCTCTAACAACCACCCAGTCAGTTAACAGCCTGTTCTTAGTAAACTGATGGAGATAATTGTGTTTGAACAAATACAAAGCTATTTTTCAGAGAACAAGTTAACTACTGACTTTCAGCATGCATATAGAGAAGGACACTCAACTTGTACTGCACTGACTCAGATGACTGATGATTGGTTAAAATAAATGGATAATAAGATGGTAGTTGGAGCTGTACTGTTAGATTTCAGTGCAGTCTTTGATGTTATTGATCATACATTATTATTGAAAAAACGCACTTGGTATGGCTTTACATCACCTGCCAACACATGGTTGGAGAGTTATTTATCCAATAGAACCCAGTGTTCTTTAATGGAATCTTCTTTAACATCAAATATCTACAATGAGGTATCCCTCAGGGCAGTTGTCTTGGGCCGTTACTCTTCTCTATTTTAACAAATTATTTGCCATTGGTCTTAAACAAAACTAGAATGCCTACGTATGCGGATGATTTCACACTTTACAGCACTCAAAGCCAGTGAGCTCACTGAAATTCTAAATAAGGAAACAGTCAGTAGCAAAACTGCAGCTGGCTCATAAACAACGCAGAACATTTAACTGCACATACAGAACTAACATCATCAGCATGCATGCCAGTCTTCACTGGTTGAGGGTTGACAAGAGATTAACTGTTTCTCCTAGTTTTAATGAGAAATATTACTGTGACGAAAATCCAGTCTGTCTGCATAATCAAATAACATTCAGCTCAGACACCCATTCACACCCCACAAGACATACCACCAGGGGTCTCTTCACAGTCCCCAAGTCCAAAACAAATTCCCGGCAACGCAGTTTTATACAGAGCCATGATCGCATGGAACTCTTTTCCATCTCCCATTACTCAAACAGCAAAATGATCTTAAAAAAATACTGATTAAAAATACAACTCATGGAACGGCGGGGACAAACACACACATTATTTTTGTTGTATTGTTTGTATATAATTGTATTTAAAATGTGTTTGACTTTCCTTGTCTATAAGTGTTTTGTTACTTTGTAATGTTTAGTGTTTTTTTGTGGACCCCTGGAAGAGCAGCAACTGCTTCTGCAAAAGCTACTGGGGATCCTAACAAACAAATAATACACACACGTGCACACTAACACACACAATATGCCCTTTTTACAGGATCTGTATTGCCAAGAGGATATATGTTCAGATGGGTCTTGTGAAAGGGGTATTGTCTCCTGATAATACCAGTGACCCACATGATGCAGAGGGAAAGCCCAAGGTCCCAGTGAGATTGAGAGGCAGAGAGGCAGGGGAAATAGAGAAAGAGCAAGACAGGAACAGAGAGAGAAAGAATGATAGAGAGGGGCAGATGGAGTCAGGAGGAGAGGGAGGGAGAATGATAGAGAGGGGCAGATGGAGTCAGGAGGAGAGGGAGGGAGAATGATAGAGAGGGGCAGATGGAGTCAGGAGGAGAGGGAGGGAGAATGATAGAGAGGGGCAGATGGAGTCAGGAGGAGAGGGAGGGAGAATGATAGAGAGGGGCAGATGGAGTCAGGAGGAGAGGGAGGGAGAATGATAGAGAGGGGCAGATGGAGTCAGGAGGAGAGGGAGGGAGAATGATAGAGAGGGGCAGATGGAGTCAGGAGGAGAGGGAGGGAGAATGATAGAGAGGGGCAGATGGAGTCAGGAGGAGAGGGAGGGAGAATGATAGAGAGGGGCAGATGGAGTCAGGGAGAGGAGGAAGTCAGGAGGAGAGGAGGAGGGGGAGAATGATAGAGAGGGGCAGATGGAGTCAGGAGGAGAGGGAGGGAGAATGATAGAGAGGGGCAGATGGAGTCAGGAGGAGAGGGAGGGAGAATGATAGAGAGGGGCAGATGGAGTCAGGAGGAGAGGGAGGGAGAATGATAGAGAGGGGCAGATGGAGTCAGGAGGAGAGGGAGGGAGAATGATAGAGAGGGGCAGATGGAGTCAGGAGGAGAGGGAGGGAGAATGATAGAGAGGGGCAGATGGAGTCAGGAGGAGAGGGAGGGAGAATGATAGAGAGGGGCAGATGGAGTCAGGAGGAGAGGGAGGGAGAATGATAGAGAGGGGCAGATGGAGTCAGGAGGAGAGGGAGGGAGAATGATAGAGAGGGGCAGATGGAGTCAGGAGGAGAGGGAGGGAGAATGATAGAGAGGGGCAGATGGAGTCAGGAGGAGAGGGAGGGAGAATGATAGAGAGGGGCAGATGGAGTCAGGAGGAGAGGGAGGGAGAATGATAGAGAGGGGCAGATGGAGTCAGGAGGAGAGGGAGGGAGAATGATAGAGAGGGGCAGATGGAGTCAGGAGGAGAGGGAGGGAGAATGATAGAGAGGGGCAGATGGAGTCAGGAGGAGAGGGAGGGAGAATGATAGAGAGGGGCAGATGGAGTCAGGAGGAGAGGGAGGGAGAATGATAGAGAGGGGCAGATGGAGTCAGGAGGAGAGGGAGGGAGAATGATAGAGAGGGGCAGATGGAGTCAGGAGGAGAGGGAGGGAGAATGATAGAGAGGGGCAGATGGAGTCAGGAGGAGAGGGAGGGAGAATGATAGAGAGGGGCAGATGGAGTCAGGAGGAGAGGGAGGGAGAATGATAGAGAGGGGCAGATGGAGTCAGGAGGAGAGGGAGGGAGAATGATAGAGAGGGGCAGATGGAGTCAGGAGGAGAGGGAGGGAGAATGATAGAGAGGGGCAGATGGAGTCAGGAGGAGAGGGAGGGAGAATGATAGAGAGGGGCAGATGGAGTCAGGAGGAGAGGGAGGGAGAATGATAGAGAGGGGCAGATGGAGTCAGGAGGAGAGGGAGGGAGAATGATAGAGAGGGGCAGATGGAGTCAGGAGGAGAGGGAGGGAGAATGATAGAGAGGGGCAGATGGAGTCAGGAGGAGAGGGAGGGAGAATGATAGAGAGGGGCAGATGGAGTCAGGAGGAGAGGGAGGGAGAATGATAGAGAGGGGCAGATGGAGTCAGGAGGAGAGGGAGGGAGAATGATAGAGAGGGGCAGATGGAGTCAGGAGGAGAGGGAGGGAGAATGATAGAGAGGGGCAGATGGAGTCAGGAGGAGAGGGAGGGAGAATGATAGAGAGGGGCAGATGGAGTCAGGAGGAGAGGGAGGGAGAATGATAGAGAGGGGCAGATGGAGTCAGGAGGAGAGGGAGGGAGAATGATAGAGAGGGGCAGATGGAGTCAGGAGGAGAGGGAGGGAGAATGATAGAGAGGGGCAGATGGAGTCAGGAGGAGAGGGAGGGAGAATGATAGAGAGGGGCAGATGGAGTCAGGAGGAGAGGGAGGGAGAATGATAGAGAGGGGCAGATGGAGTCAGGAGGAGAGGGAGGGAGAATGATAGAGAGGGGCAGATGGAGTCAGGAGGAGAGGGAGGGAGAATGATAGAGAGGGGCAGATGGAGTCAGGAGGAGAGGGAGGGAGAATGATAGAGAGGGGCAGATGGAGTCAGGAGGAGAGGGAGGGAGAATGATAGAGAGGGGCAGATGGAGTCAGGAGGAGAGGGAGGGAGAATGATAGAGAGGGGCAGATGGAGTCAGGAGGAGAGGGAGGGAGAATGATAGAGAGGGGCAGATGGAGTCAGGAGGAGAGGGAGGGAGAATGATAGAGAGGGGCAGATGGAGTCAGGAGGAGAGGGAGGGAGAATGATAGAGAGGGGCAGATGGAGTCAGGAGGAGAGGGAGGGAGAATGATAGAGAGGGGCAGATGGAGTCAGGAGGAGAGGGAGGGAGAATGATAGAGAGGGGCAGATGGAGTCAGGAGGAGAGGGAGGGAGAATGATAGAGAGGGGCAGATGGAGTCAGGAGGAGAGGGAGGGAGAATGATAGAGAGGGGCAGATGGAGTCAGGAGGAGAGGGAGAGAGAATGATAGAGAGGGGCAGATGGAGTCAGGAGGAGAGGGAGGGAGAATGATAGAGAGGGGCAGATGGAGTCAGGAGGAGAGGGAGGGAGAATGATAGAGAGGGGCAGATGGAGTCAGGAGGAGAGGGAGGGAGAATGATAGAGAGGGGCAGATGGAGTCAGGAGGAGAGGGAGGGAGAATGATAGAGAGGGGCAGATGGAGTCAGGAGGAGAGGGAGGGAGAATGATAGAGAGGGGCAGATGGAGTCAGGAGGAGAGGGAGGGAGAATGATAGAGAGGGGCAGATGGAGTCAGGAGGAGAGGGAGGGAGAATGATAGAGAGGGGCAGATGGAGTCAGGAGGAGAGGGAGGGAGAATGATAGAGAGGGGCAGATGGAGTCAGGAGGAGAGGGAGGGAGAATGATAGAGAGGGGCAGATGGAGTCAGGAGGAGAGGGAGGGAGAATGATAGAGAGGGGCAGATGGAGTCAGGAGGAGAGGGAGGGAGAATGATAGAGAGGGGCAGATGGAGTCAGGAGGAGAGGGAGGGAGAATGATAGAGAGGGGCAGATGGAGTCAGGAGGAGAGGGAGGGAGAATGATAGAGAGGGGCAGATGGAGTCAGGAGGAGAGGGAGAGAGAAATTGCTGTAGAAAATAAATGGAAGAACCAGAAGGTCACCAGTCTTATGAGATTGTGAAAAGACTAAACAAAATGCAACATAGACATACTCTACAAAACACACAATAATCATTTCTCTCTTACACACACACACACACACACACACACACACACACACACACACACACACACACACAGACAGACAGACAGACAGACAGACAGACAGACAGACAGACAGACAGACAGACAGACAGACAGACAGACAGACAGACAGACAGACAGACAGACAGACAGACAGACAGACAGACAGACAGTCTTCAGGTCTATTAGATGACCTTAACACTGATAGGTTATTATTTTTCCCATGTGCCAAATTGGACCCTATTCCCTACATACTAGGGCACTACTTTGATCTAGAAAAGGTGCCATAAAGGCTGCCAGAAAGGGTTCCATTTGGGACACAGGCTTCAACATGGACTCAGGCAGCCAGGTCCTTCCAGGTCTGATCAGTTGAATGATGATACACTCTGGTGGAATAATATTAGCATGTCCTTATCTAATGAATATTTATTGTTCTCTGTTGAATGGTAGAGGTGATTTGTCAGAGCTAGGCCCGTTGGAAGCCTGGGGGTAGAGTAGTGGGACTCCCTGACTTTCTCACACCACAAAGTACTTTGTTTAGTGGGGGAAAAGCTGGTTTGTTGTGTTCTACTATTAAGGTAGTGTGGGCTTGACTGTTGTCAATTGTTGTCAATTGTCAATGGTCATCTTACAATCACACGTGACAATCACAGAATTGTCATGGAAGAGACATTCAAGTTGTAGACACAACAGTACAGACGTCCCTTACAGTACATAAACAATAGGCCACCAAGGCCATGTCGGTACGGGCCTCCAAGGCCATGTCGATGGCGGTACGGGCCTCCAAGGCCATGTCGATGGCGGTACGGGCCTCCAAGGCCATGTCGGTACGGGCCACCAAGGCCATGTCGGTACGGGCCTCCAAGGCCATGTCGGTACGGGCCTCCAAGGCCATGTCGGTACGGGTCACCAAGGCCATGTCGGTACGGGCCTCCAAGGCCATGTCGGTACGGGCCACCAAGGCCATGTCGGTACGGGCCACCAAGGCCATGTCGGTACGGGCCACCAAGGCCATGTCGGTACGGGCCACCAAGGCCATGTCGGTACGGGCCTCCAAGGCCATGTCGGTACGGGCCACCAAGGCCATGTCGGTACGGGCCTCCAAGGCCATGTCGGTACGGGCCTCCAAGGCCATGTCGATGGCGGTACGGGCCTCCAAGGCCATGTCGATGGCGGTACGGGCCTCCAAGGCCATGTCGGTACGGGCCACCAAGGCCATGTCGGTACGGGCCTCCAAGGCCATGTCGGTACGGGCCTCCAAGGCCATGTCGGTACGGGTCACCAAGGCCATGTCGGTACGGGCCTCCAAGGCCATGTCGGTACGGGCCACCAAGGCCATGTCGGTACGGGCCACCAAGGCCATGTCGGTACGGGCCACCAAGGCCATGTCGGTACGGGCCACCAAGGCCATGTCGGTACGGGCCTCCAAGGCCATGTCGGTACGGGCCACCAAGGCCATGTCGGTACGGGCCACCAAGGCCATGTCGGTACGGGCCACCAAGGCCATGTCGGTACGGGCCTCCAAGGCCATGTCGGTACGGGCCTCCAAGGCCATGTCGGTACGGGCCACCAAGACCATGTCGGTACGGGCCACCAAGGCCATGTCGGTACGGGCCACCAAGACCATGTCGGTACGGGCCACCAAGGCCATGTCGGTACGGGTCACCAAGGCCATGTCGGTACGGGCCACCAAGACCATGTCGGTACGGGCCACCACATTGACACCTGATATGTCATTCGTTGATGTTACATCATTATTAAACAAACATGACAAACACCTATTTGTGACCTGGCTGTTGACTTGTTCTATTCAGTAACCAGCATGTTGATTCGTTGCCAAGAGGCTTCGCTACTAGCCAGCGAGGCCCTTCCGTAGTGTACAGCAGACGTAGTGAGGAGGGCAGTGGGCTACACACATAGACATCCAACACTATGTCTATGGTTATACCTCAGCTCTGGAACCAGGAAGTTGATGAGTGTGTCCTACAGCAGATATGGACGATGACCATGTTTTTATTCATCAGTGTGTCTGATGGACAGACGCTGCACCACTCTCTGACATTTACAGTGTGTCATGCTAATGGTCGTGCATGCATACAAATGAGCCCATAGGCCTGTATGGGCGCAGGGGACTTATTCACACATCCAGATCCATAGAGAGCCATACAAATAAGTATGAGACACACATACAGACACTGACCATGAAGACACAAAATCTAATGCATACTGTACGTAACCCTCTCCATTACATGTGCTCTGTGTATGTGTGTGTGTGTGTGTGTTTGTGTTTGCGCCTACATCGTCGCCTCAGTGTGTGACTGATTGAGACGTGTTTGTGCTTCTATTAAACCAAGGCCAAGGCCAGCCCAGAGACTGTTGCTCCATCAAGCCACCCACTCCCACCACACACACAGCGGCAGTGGTTTGATTCAGACCAGATCAATTCCTGTTAGTGTGCCGCGCCAAACGCCACAGGTATCAATCTCCCTAGAAACGAGAGAAACGAGATGAAAGCCCTTCTACCAATCAGCTCTCAGGGGTGAAGCTAGGCTGACCAAGGCCTTGTTCTAATACTAAAACACGCACCCTTCCTTCCTACCTTACTGCCTTCCTACAAGTGAATTCCAGCAAAATCACTGATTTGATGTAAAGCAAGGATTCCATTACATAGCTTTCACCAATCCAGTCATGTCAGATCAGTGGTTACTTCACGGAAGGAAGGAGGATGCACTATACTGAACAGAAATATACAGTGCATTCTGAAAGTATTCCGCCACCTTCCCCTTTTACACATTTTGTTATGTTACAGCCTTATTCTAAAATGGATTGAATTCATTTTCTTCCTCATCAATCTACACACAATACCCCATAATGACAAAGCGAAAACAGTTTTCATTTTATTTTAGCAAATGTATTAGAAATTTAAAACAGGAATACCTTATTTACATAAGTATTCAGACCCTTTGCTATAAAACTTGAAATTGAGCTCAGGTGCATCCTGTTTCCATGGATCATCCTTGAGATGTTTCTACAACTTGGAGTCCACCTGTAGTAAATTGTATTGATTGGACATGATTTGGAAAGGCACACACCTGTCTATATAAGGTCCCACAGTTGACAGTGCATGCAGCAAAAACCAAGCCATGAGGTCGAAGGAATTGGCATAAGAGCTTGTGTTGGGCACAGATCTGGGGAAGGGTACCAAAAAATGTCTGCAGCATTGAAGGTCACCAAGAACACAGTGGCCTCAATCATTCTTAAATTGAAGAAGTTTGGAACCACCAAGACTCTTCCTAGAGCTGGCCGCCCGGCCAAACTGAGCAATCAGGGGAAAAGGGCCTTGGTCCGGGAGGTGACCAAGAACACGATGGTCACTCTGACAGAGCTCCAGAGTTCCTCTGTGGAGATGGTGGAATCTTCCAGAAGGATAACCATTTCTGCTGCGCTCCACCTATCAGGCCTTTATGGTTGAGTGGCCCAGCCAGAGCCTAGACTTGAACCCGATCAAACATCTCTGGAGAGACCCCCCATCCAACCTGACAGAGCTTAAGTGGATCTGCAGAGAAGGGAGAAACTCCCCAAATACATGATCTGAAATAAACGATCCCAGAAATGTTCCATACGAACGAAAAACGTATTTCTCTAACATTTTGTTCACAAATTTGTTCACATCCTTGTTAGTGAGAATTTCTCCTTTGACAAGACCAATCCACCACCTGACAGGTGTGGGATATCAAGAAGATGATTAAACAGCATGGTCATTACACAGGTGGACCCTGTGCTGGGGACAATAAAAGGCCACTCTAAAATGTGCAGTTTTGTCACACAACATATTGCCACAGATGTCTCAAGTTTTGAGGGAGTGTGCAATTGGCATGCTGACTGCAGGAATGTCCACCAGAGCAGTTGCCAGAGAATGTAATATTCATTTCTCTACCATAAGCCGCCTCCAATGTCATTTTAGAGAATTTGGCATTACGTTCAACAGGCCTCACAACCGCAGACCATGTCTATCCATGCCAGCCCAGGACTTCCACATCGGGCTTCTTCACCTGCGGGATCGTCTGAGACCAGCCACCCGGACAGCTGATGGAACTGTGGGTTTGCATAACCGAAGAATTTCTGCACAAACTGTCAGAAACCGTCTCAGGGATGCTCATCTGCGTGCTCGCCGTCCTCACCAGGGTCGTAACCGACTTCAGTGGGCAAATGCTCACCTTCAATGGCCACTGGCACGCTGGCGAAGTGTGCTCTTCACGGATTAATCCTGGTTTCAACTGTTTCGGTCAGATGGCAGACAGCGCGTATGGCATCGTGTGGGAGAGCAGTTTGCTGATGTCAACGTTGTGAACAGAGTGCTCCATGGTGGAGGTGAGGTTATGGTATGGGCAGGCATAAGCTACGGACAACGAACACGTGTATTTATTGATGGCAATTTGAAAGCACGTAGATACTGTGACGAGATCCTGAGGCCCGTTGTCGTGCCATTCATCCGTCACCTTCACCTCAAGTTTCAGCATGTTGCAAGGATCTGAACACAATTCCTGGAAGCTGAAAATGTCTCAGTTCCTTCATGGCCTGCATACTCAGACATACTCACCAGACATGTCACCCATTGAGCACGTATGTGATGCTCTGGATCGACGTGTACGACAGTGTGTTCGAGTCCCCGCAAATATCCAGCAACTTCGCACAGCCATTGATGAGGAGTGGGACAACATTCCACAGCCCACAATCATCATCCTGATCAACTCTATTCGCAGCGTGAGGCAAATGGTGGTCACACCAGATGCTGACTGGTTTCTGATCTACGCCCCTACTTTTTGTTTAAGGTATCTGTGACTAATAGATGTTTCTGTATTCCCAGTCATGTGAAATCAAAAGATTAGGCCCTAATTAATTAATTTAAATTAACTGATTTCGTTACATGAACGGTAACCCAGTAAAATCTTTGAAATTGTTGAATGTTGCGTTTATGTTTTTGTTCAGTAAACATGTCTGCCTTACAGCGTGTCTGAGGCTGCCCTCTCCTGGTGACTAAATGCTACTACAGTAATGGACCCCAGAGTGATGCAGTAGAACATGGTTTTCCAATCCAAGAATAACAATACGACGGTACGATACCACAGACGCAACATTGCGAAAATGGTCCTCATCCTCCACATCCCCCTTGATTACTCCTGGTCCCATCCACCCTCCCTGATCCAAAATGGTCCTCACCCTCCACATCCCCCTTGATTACCCCTGGTCCCATCCACCCTCCCTGATCCAAAATGGTCATCACCCTCCACATCCCCCTTGATTACCCCTGGTCCCATCCACCCTCCCTGATCCAAAATGGTCATCACCCTCCACATCCCCCTTGATTACTCCTGGTCCCATCCTTCCTCCCTGATCCAAAATGGTCATCACCCTCCACATCCCCCTTGATTCCCCCTGGTCCCATCCTTCCTCCCTGATCCAAAATGGTCATCACCCTCCACATCCCCCTTGATTACTCCTGGTCCCATCCACCCTCCCTGATCCAAAATGGTCATCACCCTCCACATCCCCCTTGATTACTCCTGGTCCCATCCTTCCTCCCTGATCCAAAATGGTCATCACCCTCCACATCCCCCTTGATTACTCCTGGTCCCATCCACCCTCCCTGATCCAAAATGGTCCTCACCCTCCACATCCACCTTGATTACCCCTGGTCCCATCCACCCTCCCTGATCCAAAACAGTCCTCACCCTCCACATCCACCTTGATTACCCCTGGTCCCATCCACCCTCCCTGATCCAAAATGGTCATCACCCTCCACATCCCCCTTGATTACTCCTGGTCCCATCCTTCCTCCCTGATCCAAAATGGTCCTCACCCTCCACATCCCCCTTGATTACCCCTGGTCCCATCCTTCCTCCCTGATCCAAAATGGTCCTCACCCTCCACATCCCCCTTGATTACCCCTGGTCCCATCCACCCTCCCTGATCCAAAATGGTCATCACCCTCCACATCCCCCTTGATTACTCCTGGTCCCATCCTTCCTCCCTGATCCAAAATGGTCCTCACCCTCCACATCCCCCTTGATTACCCCTGGTCCCATCCACCCTCCCTGATCCAAAATGGTCCTCACCCTCCACATCCCCCTTGATTACCCCTGGTCCCATCCACCCTCCCTGATCCAAAATGGTCCTCACCCTCCACATCCCCCTTGATTACCCCTGGTCCCATCCACCCTCCCTGATCCAAAATGGTCCTCACCCTCCACATCCCCCGTGATTCCCCCTGGTCCCATCCACCCTCCCTGATCCAAAATGGTCCTCACCCTCCACATCCCCCGTGATTCCCCCTGGTCCCATCCACCCTCCCTGATCCAAAATGGTCCTCACCCTCCACATCCCCCGTGATTACTCCTGGTCCCATCCACCCTCCCTGATCCAAAATGGTCATCACCCTCCACATCCCCCTTGATTACCCCTGGTCCCATCCTTCCTCCCTGATCCAAAATGGTCCTCACCCTCCACATCCCCCTTGATTCCCCCTGGTCCCATCCACCCTCCCTGATCCAAAATGGTCATCACCCTCCACATCCCCCTTGATCACTCCTGGTCCCATCCACCCTCCCTGATCCAAAATGGTCCTCACCCTCCACATCCCCCGTGATTCCCCCTGGTCCCATCCACCCTCCCTGATCCAAAATGGTCATCACCCTCCACATCCCCCGTGATTCCCCCTGGTCCCATCCACCCTCCCTGATCCAAAATGGTCATCACCCTCCACATCCCCCTTGATTACCCCTGGTCCCATCCTTCCTCCCTGATCCAAAATGGTCCTCACCCTCCACATCCCCCGTGATTACCCCTGGTCCCATCCACCCTCCCTGATCCAAAATGGTCATCACCCTCCACATCCCCCTTGATTCCCCCTGGTCCCATCCACCCTCCCTGATCCAAAATGGTCCTCACCCTCCACATCCCCCTTGATTACCCCTGGTCCCATCCTTCCTCCCTGATCCAAAATGGTCATCACCCTCCACATCCCCCGTGATTACCCCTGGTCCCATCCACCCTCCCTGATCCAAAATGGTCCTCACCCTCCACATCCCCCTTGATTACCCCTGGTCCCATCCACCCTCCCTGATCCAAAATGGTCATCACCCTCCACATCCCCCTTGATTACCCCTGGTCCCATCCTTCCTCCCTGATCCAAAATGGTCATCACCCTCCACATCCCCCTTGATTCCCCCTGGTCCCATCCACCCTCCCTGATCCAAAATGGTCCTCACCCTCCACATCCCCCTTGATTCCCCCTGGTCCCATCCTTCCTCCCTGATCCAAAATGGTCATCACCCTCCACATCCCCCGTGATTACCCCTGGTCCCATCCACCCTCCCTGATCCAAAATGGTCCTCACCCTCCACATCCCCCTTGATTACCCCTGGTCCCATCCACCCTCCCTGATCCAAAATGGTCATCACCCTCCACATCCCCCTTGATTACCCCTGGTCCCATCCTTCCTCCCTGATCCAAAATGGTCATCACCCTCCACATCCCCCTTGATTCCCCCTGGTCCCATCCACCCTCCCTGATCCAAAATGGTCCTCACCCTCCACATCCCCCTTGATTCCCCCTGGTCCCATCCTTCCTCCCTGATCCAAAATGGTGCTCACCTTTCTGACTCTGCTCAGGGTGCCGTTACTGCGTCGCTCCTCGTCTGATAGGTGACCGCTGCCAAAGCTCTCCATGGAATGAGAGTGGGATGAGATGGTCTGGCAGAGCTCCTAAGTAGAGTAGAGTAGAGTGAGGTAGTAATTTAATGACTTGGTTTTATCACCACAAGCATCAGCAATGATTCCAAAGACAACACAAGGATCTATAAGATAAAGATGAAGAGAATAGCAACATGATTCCAAAGACAACACAAGGATCTATAAGATAAAGATGAAGAGAATAGCAACATAACACACCTCAAAGGAGTAGTCTCTGTCCCGACACATCTTCATCTCATTCAGCAGCTTGGAGAGCTCCCCTGTCACAGCATCATCTGGGGAGGAGGAGGAGGGGGGGGGAGTAGAGGGAGCGAAGGAGAGACAAGGGAGAGGAGGAGAGAGATTATAAGGGGAGAGAGGGGAGATATGGGGAGAGAGAGAGGGGAGATATGGAGAGAGATTATAAGGGGAGAGAGAGGGGAGATATGGGGAGAGAGAGAGGGGAGATATGGAGAGAGAGGGGGAGAGAGAGAGGGGAGATGGGAGAGAGAGAGATGGGAGAGAGAGAGAGGAGATATGGGGAGAGAGAGAGGGGAGATATGGAGAGAGAGAGGGGAGAGAGGGGGAGAGAGAGAGGGGAGAGAGGGGGAGAGAGAGAGGGGAGATGGGAGAGAGAGATGGGAAAGAGAGAGAGCGAGAGAGAGA